>NC_136422.1:174806697-175066697 GCF_052625555.1 Lactuca saligna | reverse complement strand
ATTTCAATTAGTTCATATATTGTATCTTTTTCATTAAAATTATACTTATTCAAAGTTTTTAGAGAAAATATTTAAAGACTGATATATCTGTATCCTCCGTAATAAATAAAGATCTTTTTGCCACATGTCACATTCTTATGTATTTTGCCACATGTAATTTTGTGATTATTTTCAATTAATTCTTATTCCAAATATCATTTTGTGGTTTTTTTCATTTTTTTTAATTTCCACATAATATTTAAATATAATAATTGCAATAAATGTAATAATAAATGCATATAAATTTCATTAATTGACTTCATTTTAATTTTAATTTTTCTAAATTAAAGTTTTATTAGTTTTCTTTGTTTATTTATCTACATTATTTGTTTAATTAAAAAAAAACAAACAATTTAATTTTAACAATTGAATATTTTTCGATTTTTTTCTTATAAATTCAAACTTCTCAAATTTTTAGAATTTCGTATTTTTTTTCTTTAAAATGAACCCATGTAATACATGGATCTTACACCTAGTATACTTATAAATGAAGCATTTTTACTTTCACCACATTCATTTGAAACTCTCATCTATTTTTTCTTTCACCGCATTCATTTGAAACTCTCATGACTTTTCAATTTCTTTCTAATAATGATTATAAGTTGTTAATAAAGTTAAATAAATATCAAATCTAAAGTGTAATCATTTATAAACTAAATTTCAATATTAAAAGAATATATTTACTTCTACTTATAAAGTTATGTTTTTATAACTTTTTACATATAATACTTAATTTATCAATTTTAATATATTGTTGATGTAAACCATCATGATTTTAAAGCTACAACTTTAGAACAATTTGAATAAAATACTTCAATAATTACTTTAAATATAACATTACAAGGTTAACTTAAATATAATTTTTAGTTTAACTTAAACAATACAAAGAATATTTTGTAAATAGTTAAAAGTGATAAATTGTAGTGTCTTTCTAATAATGATTATAAGTTGGTTAATAAGGTTAAATAAATATCAAACCTAAAGTTTAATTATAAATAAACTAAAGTTCAATACTAAAATAATATATTTACTTCTGTTTATAAATTTATGTCTTTAACTTCTAACATAATATACTTAATTTACTAGATTTAATATGTCGTTTTATATAAATCATTATCAGTTTAAATCTACAACTTTTGAATAGTTTGAAAAAATACTTAAATTATTAATTTAAATATAAATTTCATTTTCACTTAAAAAAAACTCAAAAAAAAAAATTGTCAATAGTTAAAAGTGATAAATTGTAGTGCTAAATGCAAAAACTAAATTGTAAACTCAATTTAACTAAAATATTCCCTAAATATATTTTTATAATCGTTAAAAGTTTTCAAATAAGTAGTTTAAAATAACTTACAATAATAATAGTTAAAAATAACTCTATATAAATGATTATATTGTTGCCTTTAAATCAAAAATCAATGTTTGATGTTTTAAATAATTATAATGATATAAATTATAATGTTAAGCTAATAAATTTGAAAAAAAAAATAATAATAATTAACAATAGTTAAACCATATATTATATTTAATTTTATTCGTGAGTAATTCACGGGTAAAATTATTCAAACGATTAAGATTATACGGTTATAATAAATGTATATATAATCATATAATTCAAAACAATCAATATATTATATCAATTTAATATATTAATTATTATATCAATTTTAACAACGTTATTGTTATATTAAAAAAACATATATTTATAAAGATTTTAACTATATATGTATATATTTATAAAGATTTTAACTATATATATATATTTCTGCGCAACGCAGGAACGTTCGCCTAGTTTAAATGTATTTGGATGATTTTTAATGATATAGAAGCTATGAGCTACTCACTATTACCTATTTTTCCGAACACTATCCTAGAACGTATTCATTAATTCATGTTTTTATTCTTAGTAGATAAAGGACCACTAAATAAGTGAACACCATCTCATTTGCATTTGATCAAAATATTTGTATTACATTCTTTACGTACTAGAAGTAAATCTCTTTGAATTATTTATAGCCTCCATTCTCTATCCCCATTTCAAGTAGGAATGAGCATCCGAACTTAGTACCTTCTTCTGAAATCTTATCTGTTAATTTTGTCTGATTTCAAAGAACGAAAATTTTTATACAATCAGATGCCACATTTATCAGATAAGATCCGGAATCTTTGTATCCGGACCTTCTAGAACCAGATGGGCCGGGTTTTTTTAATGATATAATAGCCCCTTCTAAAATATGCATATCCTCAAAACTGAATCAAATCCAAATAATCTTTCAATAATACTCTTGCTCGAATTACATCCAAGTGATAACATACCTCACCACAATCTCAACTCTACTACAAAACCCAAAGATGTTTTTAATGATTTAAAAGCAAATCTTGATATTTCTTTTTTTTTTTTTATCAAATTGATGGAATCTTGAAGTAGTCAGGATCAAAGTGATGCAGCCTCACATAACCATCTTCACCACCACTTGAAAAACTAAAAAAAAAAAAAAAATCAAATTGGGTAAAAATATTATCAACAGCTATGAGCAGGGGTATTTAGGTCTTTTGTGCAAAAAAATATCTAAAGCAAGTCCATGTCCAGTCTCTTATGATAGAAGAATGTACCTTTTCCCATCAGGATTGAAAGCCAAAGCATTTATTGGACCAAAATGCCCTTTAACCCCTCCAATCTCTTCTTGTAGAACCTATTATACCACATACACACAAGTTGACATACATATAAATAATAAATACAAATTCTGTAAAAAAAAGATTATATAAAAAATGTGATATTCCTATTTACCTTGTCATAAAATTTGGCTTCAAATTTACCAGCACGATGATCAGTTGTGGTAACAGCAGATGCATCCTGACCACCTCCAAGCACCACCTGATAAATCATAAATGTTTCATATTATTATATTAAATTTAAATAAAATAAGATTGTTTTTAATAAAATTTAAAAAAAAAAAAAATAAAGATTATGAACTTACATGGTTAAGCAGTGGAGACATTGCAACTGCATTGACTGGACGTTCAGTAACATATGTCTTGATCAATGTCAATGATCTGCTGTCCCAAAGCTAATTATTTATTTCAAAGAAAATAAGGGGATAAGAATGATATGATTTAATTTAATCAATAACTAACACTATGAAAAATGAAATCTTGTTATAGAATTAATTACCTTAGCTGACTTATCAAGGGATCCAGTGAGAAAATGTGAACCATCAGTAGATTTTGCAAGTGAAGTAATTGTCTTTTTGTGACCAATATCCTTGTCATTTTCTTGCAGCAGTTTTCCTGTCTAAAAATTTAAAAGAAAAAAAAAATAGTTAACTGAGGAATAAGAGACATCAATTCCATTCATCTTCTTCATCAAGGTTGGAGGAAAACAATAAAGCAGAAAAGTTCATAGAGAAAAACACACAAAGAATTTCATCTATCTGTTAACTGTATTAGGTATAGAAAATATACCTCTGTATCCCAAATTCGAACCACAGCATCTTCACCAGCACTAATGATTGTCTTGTTCAGAGGTCCCCAAACAGCTCTATTGATCCTACCTTGAGGACCCTTAAGTACGAGTACAGATTCACCAACCTCTGAAAAGTTGCACCAATTAGAACGTAGTATTATTAAAATTGTCACATTATGATACAAACCAATGCATTGTTTGGTTGAAAATAGATTAAAGCTGCTTTCTCTAGTTTACTGTATTTGTTGATTTGAGAACTGAATATAAACCAGGCCAAATTAGTGAACTCACGGTCAGCAGGATCAGAAGAAATGCGTTTAACGTGGATAGCAGAAGTTAATCCCATAAAAGGGTCGGTGGTGATAACAGCAAGCTTATCACCAACGGAAAAATCTACAGCTCTAGCAGGGGAATCGAAATTGAATGTGAAAAGCTGTGTTCCGGTCTGAACATCCCAAAGTTTGGCTGATTGATCGGCACTCCCGGTAATCAATCGTGTTGAATCTCCTGCAGAAACAATTGTGAATCAGTTACCTTATTAACAAAAGAAAATTCCACAAAATCCAATCGCTAAGTTATAGATTTGACTACCAGAAAAGCCGATTACTAATTAGTTCAAAACCAAAACAGTTGCTAATTTGACGAAATTAAACAAGACTTAAAGAGGGAGAGGAAGGAAGAAACTTACTCGAAACATCGCAGCACCATACGGCACCATTGTGACCACGATATGTGCCCAATCGTTCGCCGTTGTCTGCGAACCACACAGTAGGAGTGTGATCTTTGGCGCAAGAGAAGAGAAGGTCACCATCCCTGTTATACTTGAGAAAAGTGAGTGGCCTCTCGTGCCCTTTCATCAATATCGGCCTCATCTTTGCTTTCGTTTACCGGAAATTCGATTGAACAAAAGTGGAGCTCTGAGATGTCGAGTTTTGGGAAAATTATTCAGATGTTAGAAACCCTAATAAATCAGAGGAAGATGAGTGCGGAGGTCGAGCCGTCGGGGGGGTTTTGGAAAGCTCAAATTGTAGGATAGCTGTAAGATTGGGCCACTTTTGGGTCGGATCTGCTAAAGGGAGCCCAATTGATGGCTGTTGGGTTATTTGTTTTTTTAATTATTTGGAAATCCTCATAATTCATAAACTAAAACAATAGAAACATTTAAAGGATAAGTCCATAACAATAGGCTTAGATATCATCATCTATAATAATATTTGTAAAAAACAATCTAATTTTACAAACTCCACAGTGCCATTTGTAGCCCTTACACCATCCGAAATACTGATGTGTTTATGGTTTATTTGGCAACAACAATAACCACTAACCATAAACATCATTTTAGTTTTTTAGTGGTTGCTAGTGATGGTTATTTGTGGTGGGGAGCACAATCTACCACAACCAATTAGCTTCTTTCCCTCTCTAGTTCTCATTGCACATTTATATATATATATATATATATATATATATATATATATATATATATATATATATATATATATATATATATATATATATATATATATATATAAACACATACAAAATCTGTTTTTTAACTGATTCAACAGTCTACATGAGACTAAACATGATTTGTATGTATATTAGATGAATATAACATCGACAAGTGGATATGAAATCAATGAGGCAAAATCTTTTGTGGAATAATGCCAAATTAGTGAGGAGATGTAACGTTTTCTTGTAGGGGCACTGACAGATAGCCAAAAGGTCCTTTGTGTTATGTAAATAATGATTGAACATCTAAATTCATGTTTTACTGATCCTTAAAAGTCAAATGTCTTTTGTGCCTTGCCCACATAGTCACCCTTTCACTCACTTTATTTCCTTATTAATGTCATTATGTGACACGTCTTTTCAACTAAAGTTAAGAGATAAGCAAACTGTCTCAAATCCATTAGTCATTGTTTGATGTAAAGGAATAACTTTTTAAACATTTTTTTAAATCTTGCACTTTCTACACTGAACCTTATTTTTGATAAGTAACAAATATGAGCATTACGTATATAACAAATGTGACAAAAAGTCCAAAAGTTCATTTTGTTTATGGGTTTTTATGGAATGTAGTTGAGATAGCAGCAGCGATAGTAACTTCTGTATTTGGAATTATATTTGAAAAGACTCAAATTTCTGCAATGTTTGAGCATGCAAATAAGTTAGAATTGCACATTGTTCAAATTTAGTTGGTGTACATTGAGTTTGACACATAATTTTTTGTCGGGTTGGTTTTTATATGCGGCTAACTTGAATCATATTGCATTCGACTTGTGCCCTTTTGTTTCATTAAGAGAACATTTTGCACAATAATTTGTATGACTGTGATTTGTGGTTTTAATTGTTTTTGGAAGTAAAAAATAAAGGTATTGTATGTTATGGTTTGGCAAACTATGGACATAACATCACCGGCCGAGTCTATCTTTGAAATACACTTCTTCAATCGGGACTTCCAACTATATCACTTATAAATGGCTTCTTTTTATGGGATTCAAAGGTTTTTTATTTTAATCTATGTTTTTAAACATGTTTTCTACTCTTTATGCTAATGTTTTCAATTTATATTTGTACAGAACCCATATGTAGCCATTGTTGATCCATGTGGTTCAAGCAGAACATGAATCATTATAATTTCTCCTACACAAGTCACGGTTGGATAACCATATAAAATATTCTCAACATGAATCATTATAATTTCTCCTACACATGTCAATATACTTGACAATTAACAAAAAATAATTGTCATTAACACATAAGGATCTTTTAATAAGTTTGGCAATATAAATTAAAAATAAACAAACAATCTAATATAGCAATTAATCTATAAATCAAGGTTTTATTTAATATTAAACTCAAAGTAAATGGTTTTGACACCAAAATCAGAAAGCAAAAACATAATAGTATCACAATGGAATGCTAAGCATGGTCACCTTAACAAACCACATGATTACCGACACGTATCCGTTCTCTAATCCTTCCGATCTTCGTTCCTGTCAGCTTAACGACCTTCCAGCCGCCTCCTAGATCCTTAAAACGGCCAAATGTATGTTTTTTGTCGACTAAGGATCAGTGGAAGTCGAAAACTCTCTTATGGTTGGCCGATATCCTCTATTTATAGCTTTTATAACCGACCTACGTACGTTGGGCGTAGCTAGAATTCCATCGCGATAAGGAAGTCCGGATGAAAGCCCATTACGATAGGCGTAAGTTAATCTACGTTGGGCGTAGTCTTTGTCTCACCAGTACGCTTAATGTACGTAACCTTACGTTGGGCGTACTTGCATCCTTTTAACATTTTCTTTCTTTTTGCTTCCAAGCCCGATTTTCGCTCCAATCTTTTCTTTTCCGCTCTATTGACAACTAATAGCTGTAAATCACAATTCAAAACATTATAAGTACCTTTCAGTTCTAAATAAGAATAATAAAGGTTGAAATACTAAGATATAATGTATAAAAATATGTATAAAAATACACATATCAATTTCTTTTTACTACAATATTGTGCTTTTATTTTTTTTCTTATTAAGGCAGTCTACTTTCATTTCTTTTTTAGGACATTATACTCTATTCAATCTATCCAATTTTAGCGGTATCCAATTGTTTTGTATTTGGATGACATTTATATTGATAAATAAGATAACATAGAAATAACATTGTACTCTCTTTTGAGTTTTGGCAATGAGTATTTTAAGAGGTTGAGATTTTTTAAGTATGCCGTCGAAACCCATTTAAACCTGCACCGGGGGGGGGGGGGGGGGGGGGGGGGGGGGTTCTTCCGTTAGTTTGATATAAATGCATAATTTTAAATATATATATATTTTTATCTATTTTAAAATTCTAAATTTTAAATTTTATATCATCTTGTTACATATCAATCTTCATGATCGTTTTATATATGTCAACCTTTTAAGATTTGTTTATTATAATGTTATATTATATTATATTTTAAATTTTTATTTAATTATTCATTTTATTACATGTCAGTGTTTAAAGATTTGTTTATTTTTATACAATAGATTTTATTATATGTCAGTTTTTACAATTTGTTTATTATAATGTCATGCTTATTTTTCTTTAATTTTATATGATAATTAATTTTTTTTATTTAATTATAGCAATGATATCTAAATAGAGAACCATTTTACTATTAGACTTTTCTTGGAAAGTGGTATTTACTTTAAACAAGAAGTTTATAATCTAAAAGGGTAACTTTTGAAAGATTTTAGTTTTTCACTAACTTCCGCGACTTTTAGTTTTTGGTTTTGTGTAATTTCGCATCTTTAAAAGCTAACAGCTACTTTCGTCGAAGACTTCTTTACAAATAGAAAGTAACAACTACCAGCTACCAACTAGTTTTATCAAACAAGCTTTAATCAACTTACTCGTCCTTGTTACTTCCATGCATAGGCAACCTTGGAGTAGGGACAACCTCCAGTGGGATCTTCTTGTAAGCCACTATTCCTAACATCTCTACCATGTCAACTTCCTCCGCCCTAAACCCTTCTGGCAACGACCATTCAAATCGGTGCAAAATACTCCCCAACATTAAGCTCACCATGTTCATCCCCAACTGTGCACCTGGACACATCCTTCGACCCGACCCAAACGCCAACAACCTAAAATCATGCCCTTTTATATCAACATCTTCTTCAAGAAACCTTTCGGGTTGAAAAACCAACGGTTGTTTCCATGCATGCGGGTCACGACCGATTGCCCATACATTAACGTAAACCCTACTTCCTTTAGGAACACCATAACTTTCGATCTTTAAGTTTGTTGTGGCTTGGTGGGGAAGCATTAGTGGCGTAGGAGGATGCAACCTTAGGGTTTCTTTAACCACACATGTTAGGTAAGGAAGGTTTGGTATATAGGATTCAGTCATAACTTCACCAAACCCTATAACCCTATCTAGTTCCTCTTGAGCTTTTCGCTTAACCGTCGGGTTTATTAGCAACTCGACCATAGCCCATTCCAGGGCGGCAACAATGGTGTCGATCCCTGCAGTCACCATGTCCCACAATAGCCCACTAATTGTATTGTCGCTAAGATTATATTCTTCACGTCGACTCAATAAAGCATCCAAGAAACTTAAATTATTATGGTGGGGGCTAGAGTTTTGGTTTTCTTTTTTCTGTATTATAATTGCTTGAAAGAATCGGTGGTTTCGTGATCCAATCCATTTGTTTTCATTGTCTTTAAGCCAAGAAAGACACCGTAGCCACGAGACTTCTTCCACTACACCTAATGATACCTTGGAGCGAAACTGAGCCTCCAAAATCGCATTTAACTCCCCATTATAAGACACCAATGAGTTGCCAAATAACATTCTTGCAATGATATTGAACACTGTCTTCTTCAAATAATTCTTTACTACTAAAACTTTCCCACAATAATCTTTGTTAATGGAGTCGATCATAACTGAAACATCATTTTCCCTCGTGGGCCTATGTGCTTCGAGGTTCTTTAGAGAGAAGAGTTCTACAACACAAAGCTTTTTGAGCTTCACAAACTGGGATCCATAGTCAGCCCATGTGAGATCATCACCATTTCTGCTAAATCTTACAATCCCTATCGTTCTGTGTCTATTTGCAAGTTGTTGGTCATGGTTCTTGAGAACTTCTTTAGCTAAGTGTGGGTTTGACACAGAGATGCAGATTGAGGAACCAATTTGAAACGATGTGATGGGGCCATATATATGAGACCATTTGGTTAAAAGACGAAAATCGTTGGGTCTTATTTGGTACATGTTGCCAACAATGGGCCATGGGCGTGGGCCTGGTGGGAGGTTTTGTCCGAGTTGTCTATGCAAAGTGAAGATGATGATGATGAGGGTGATTGAGAGGGATAGAACCTCAATCACCATTGATGATGATGTGAGGAAGCCGAGTGTGGGGAACAAACTCATGAGTTTTAACTCATTTGTAAAGAGAGGAGCAACTATTATATCATGTTCTTTAAGTGACATTTGTTTATAAATGGAACTGTATTCTCTTATTAATCAATGCAACTTCCATGCTCCTGAAAATATTCCATTTGTAATACATTTGTTATAGCTCAACAAATTTATGCTCCTTTTATTATTTTAACAATTCAATCCTTGACGATTTCACATCATGCATCCAACCAACCATACATAACAGATTAACAGTAACACATAACGATTCCATTACAAACTAAAACAATTCACAGGTGTAGCTAATATCAAACATTTAATTCATACACAGATGCTACAGCTACATTACTAAAAGACTAAGTTTCAATCATCTAATTCTCCACAATTAACAACATTATCATGATTACTAACAGATTTAGCGACGATCATGATGTTGTGAGTTACTTGAATCATAGCGGTTTGTTGCCCCATGACCTCTTCTATGGTCATTATTGTTGTGATCCACATGTGAAGATCTATTTACATATGAAAATACATCTGCACTAGGGGAAACTGAAATTTCAACCAAAAACATATCATCAATATTCAATATTCAATAACTAAGGCTGCATTTTTTTAATAGGACTATTTTTCAGTGATGAGGATCAGGAGGGCATTCCCGTCTTTTGCACACAGCTCCAACTTTTATGTCATAACATCGTGTGAGAGACTTTACCTTGTGTATATGGTGAAATGGGCCCAGGAGAAACATCAACATTTGGCCTTGATTTGAAAGGAGAATTTGATGTAGTCATTGGTGAGGTTTGCAGATTTGGATTTGGATTTTGTGCAGATTTGTCTTGCCCAGAAATCTGTTTTTATGGAGTTCATATATCAATATTTTAATATACAAAAGTAAATAATGGGGTAAATAAATGCACATTTATGCAACAATGTTTCAACGTGCGTTTAAAGATGCTATATTTTACCATTTAAGCATAATTCATGTTGGCTGTATAAACTGGTAAAAAAAACAAATGAAATACTGTTTGCATAAATTGATAAAGAAGTGTGAAAACAGTAACACAGGGTATGAAAAATAAATTGAGTAGCTAAAAGGAAAAGATAATTACTCCAAATCTCAATGTTCTGTTGTAAAGAGTGACAAGACCAGAAAAAAGCTTGACAGCATAATCGGCAATCTCTTTGGTTTCATATTCTGCAAATGCAAAACCTTTTGGTCGATCAGTTTCCCTATCTCGAGGTATGTGTAAGTCAACCACCCTCCCAGCTTGGATAAGGATATCGTATAAAACCCTATCACTTACTCGTTCATCCAAGTTACCTGTATACACACACACACACACACACACTCAAACATCAGTTATGGAAAGACGCATATAGCAAGTATACCACAAGATTCGTTTAACCAACGTATAGGATACACATAGAAAGCATTCACTATTGTAGTATTAAACAAATTCATGAATTTTGGGCGCGAATTATCCCAAATCGTATTCCATATGCCTACCTTTCCTGTATACACGTTATAATGGATTATTGATTTAGGGGACCGAGAATTGAATCAATGGAGATAAAGCGGTATACGTTAATCCAATCAAGATTCATTGGTAACATAGAACTCATATACATCTTGAATTTCAGCTAGAACCAAAAAGGGAATCAATACTCAGAAAGGATCGTGAACTAGCCCTAACAGTCTAACTCATTCATGGAAATTTAGATATTGGAACAACATGAAGCAGACAAATTAGTAATAATAAAAGGTAAAATTGGTGTAGGTTTCGAAAATATACCGATGTACACTGTGCAATTAGGGTTGGCGGACATGACTGCCGTATGAAGAAGAGGAAAAAATTGTTGTAGAAGAAAGACAAGCGTGATTCTTGAGATTTTGAGATTCAGGCCTACGGATGATGAGGAATTGAAAGATACCAATTTCAAATTCAGTCAATTGGCGACGGTAAAAACTCCTTGAAATTTTGAAAAATGATTTAACTTAGTCAGTACATTTTAGTTTTTATTTTTATGAGAAGATTATAAAAATAATCAATTTTTTAAATTATTTTATAGAAAATAGACAAAAAAATCCAATATTATTAACCATCAAAATTGTAGATGATTAAGCCGATCTGCAATTTCTCCATGATCTGCGAATATAGAAGTCGGTAAATCACAAACGCGTGTGTAGAAAAAGGATGATAAAGATGAAATATATGAGATGAGATGATGATAAGATGAGAGGTTTTGACTTTATAGATGATCTAGTCGTATAGCGAAATATAGATGGCGATCAAAGACTATTCTAGACAGTCTAGTGGAACGCTGGTAGACTCACAACCTGTATGTATTTTTGAACTACGTGTTCACTAAAGATGTACTTCATCCCCCCGTAGTTGCCTTATTGACATGCATTTGCTAAGGAATCCCCTAAACAATGATGTTTACCCCGATGGTTACAATGATCCTTAGGGTAGGCCCCTTGAGACTAGTAATTAGGGTCATAATGTGAAGATAACGGGAATGAGTAATCGGGTTGAACTGAAAAAAATATAATTAAAGAATTTAATTATTGTGGGTTGAAACCCTATGTGCTCACCAGATCTCCCCAAATCTGATCCATTCAGTTTCCTTGTATCACAGATAGCGGTACGAAAACACATGTGTGTTGAGATGATTTTGATGAAAAGATAATAGAATGTAGGACAATAGGTTGATGTACTATTCTAAGGCATGTAATATTTCGTTTATGCTTATTATTATATTGACGATAATGTTGGATTAGTGTCTAAGTTCATAGCTATTTTGGTATGTACTTGACCCGATTATGAGCATGATCATTTTGAGTTGTCTTCACCATAGCAATATGTAGGATGAATTAAGGAGAGAAAGGTTTAATTATGATTTATTAATATATTATAAGAATAATATATTAAATGAGAAATCATATTGTTTAATTAATATTAGTTAAGAATTAATTTTGTGGCTAAAAGAGATTAATTAAACTTAAGGGACTTATTGTGTAATTATAAAATAATTACATAGATGGACTTATGGACTCCATAGAAGGTGGAGTGGATGAATTCTGTAGGGAAACCCATTAGAAATCATCCAAGGCTTCTAAAGAAGGAGTCCACGGGCTGCTTAGGGCTTAAGTAGTCAAATTAGGGTTTCCTTGTTAGATAACCCTAATTGCCTAAGTATATAAGAAGCCCTTAGGCACAAAAAATGTGGCTAACACTTGGATTAGGGTTTCCAGTCGTTTTAGGTGCCTCCCCTCTCTTCCCTCTTCATTCTTGTTGCTTAGTGGTGTTTGTGATTCCATTAAAGGTGTAACACTTGAGGCACAAAGCTTTCTGAAGCTAAGGATTGATTGTTATTGCTATATAACAATCTAAGGTCATATCTAAACCCTATTTTATGTTAATATGATTAATTGTATGCTAGATCTAGGGTTTTGTGGTTTAAACATTTTTAGGTAGCTCCAGCTCCAAAGGGAATGGTTCGACTTAACTGTATAACATTCCCTGATGGATTTTTCGCATTAATTGTTATCATATTACTATGATGTTTGAAAAAAATACATTTACTCTGATTGGTTTCAAACAAATGATTATGTAGATTTGATGGGTTAAAGATGAAAAAAATTGTTGGTATTTTCGGGATGTTACACCAGGTAAGCCATAGTTTACTCGATGTTACTTCAACTTGGTAATGGACACCGTGTCTCTCCTTCTCCAATCACATCGTCACCATTCTAATTTTAGAAACCCTAACAACACCACCTTTCTAATCTGTAACTAGGGTTTTCGTCTTCCAGATTTGATGACATCAAGGGTGACGATGAGAAAACTCTAGATGTTTAGATCTAGACGATGGGTGAGGGCGACGATCCTTCTTCTCCAACGTTGATGTAAGATTTGAGAAAAGGGGCGATGTAGAGAGGGTCGAAGGTGGCCACAACAAAACCCCCAAATGATAGGTAAGGGAGCAGTAGTGGAATTGGGGGCTCTATAGGTGGCAAAGGAGGCATCGCTTTCACCGAGTGAAGGAAATTCATGTATATGTGGATTTGAGTAAAATGTGGGAGATATGGGAAGTTTGGTAAGAGTTTTTGATGGATATGATAGACGGATTTCAGAATGTGGATTTCAAGTCAATTATGTTTGAGAGAGATAGAGAGAAATTTTGATTTCTATAATAAAAAAGTTCAAAAAAATACAAAGGGTAAAATCGGTATTAAAAAAAAAATTAAAAAATAATCAGACCAAACTTACAATAAAATAAAAACTTTAAAGCTTTGATATTAGTATAAATTTTTTTGGTTTAAAATGATACTTTTGGATATATGTATAAAAATATATATTTTTTTTTGTAGTTTGGTCCAATTTATTTTATTTATAAAAAAAATGCATTTTTACCTTCTGTATTTTCTTTTTTGCAGACCATCTGTGGAGTGTTGTTTTAATTTGTATATGGATGGATTAGTTGTGACCTACGTAAAAAAAAATATATCTATTTTATTTTGATTGTCTATCTGTACTGCCGCCATTGCCCGTCACTTCCTGCCGGTACCTGTCCCCTCGCGAGCCCTAATTTGCTCAGGTGACTCTGCGACCCCTGAGTTTCTGTTCTATTCAATTCCGAGTTACTCAAAGGTGACGTTGAATTTGGTAATACCATATTACAATACAGAATCTCGCTTAGATTCAGTCAATGGCTCACAATCAGGTTGAGCATCTTGCTCAACGGAAACATTTTGCTACGTATTGGTCCATGGAAGCTGTGAATCTTGCATTAGAGGTTTGTCTTCTTCCTAACGTTTCTTCCATGGTTATCCACATAATGGTTGGATCTGTAATAAACGTTTTAAGCCTTATCAATATTTCTATTTGCAGAAAGGCGATGTGTTCAAAGCAATGTTTCGAGTGAATGCACATAATCGGGTTGAGGTATTTTGAACTCTCTTCTTTCATTGCTCTTTGTTGTTTATTCAGATTTCAGCAGCTGCGATATGTTAACTATAACATTAATGATCTTTGTTCTTGCCTAGGCCTATTGCAAAATTGATGGATTGCCTGTTGATGTTCTTATTAGTGGATTCTATAGCCAAAATAGAGCTGTAAGTTCTGTCTGTTCTCTCAAATTCTTATTCCTATGATATAATCAATGAGAATGGATATCTTCCTTATTGAATTGATATATTTTATATATATGATGTTATGAAGGATTTTGTTTCTAGTGTCTCAAACATTCTAATGAGATTATGACAACATTGAGTAGCTGATATCTTAATAACAATTTTCACATTGGAATTGATAGTTTATCTGATCATTTCTTACCTTCAGGTAGAAGGTGACATTGTTGCAATCAAAGTAGACCCTTTTTCATTATGGACAAAGATGAAAGGGTCAGTAGAAGCTTCCCCAGAGAAGCAGCTTTTACACAGCACAAATGATACTTTCAATGGCCAAGACCTAATTAGACCTGCAAACTTTGAGCTGGATCACACAACAACTTCTTCACCTAATGAAGGAAGAGAAGCTGTAAGTTTAGTGGAAAAACTGTGCACTTTAATTACTTCATTCCCATCAAAAAGGCCAACAGGTAGAGTTGTAGCAATCATTGAAACATCTCCACGTAGGAACTCCATTGTTGGTTTCCTTAGAATAAAAAACTGGTTATCCAAGAAGACTAAGCTTCCATCATCATCTCCAAAACATGAACACATCCAACTCATACCCACCGATCCAAAATTTCCCAAAATGATTGTTCCTGTAAAAAACTTACCTAACACCATCACAAAAAGATTAGATGACTGTGACTTAACCCTAGAAACTGACCTCATTGCTGCACAAATTGTGGAATGGAGTGAAGAGTATGACAGTCCATTAGCTCATGTTCTTCATGTTTTTGGAAGAGGTGGCGAGGTGGAATCACAGATTGGTGCCATTTTATTCCAAAACTCAATTAATTCTTCCGATTTTACCCCTGAAGTAATGTCATGTATACCTCATCTTTCTTGGAGAATACCTGAAGACGAATTAAAACATAGAAGAGATTTAAGAAACTTATGCACATTCACCATAGACCCTGCAACCGCTTCCGATCTTGATGATGCCCTTTCGGTTGAAAAGCTACCAAATGGTGTTTACAGGGTCGGTGTTCACATTGCTGACGTGTCATATTTTGTCCCCCCTCATACCCCTTTGGATCTAGAAGCCCAAATCCGATCCACAAGTGTGTATTTACAGAAGAAAAAGTTACCAATGCTTCCACCAGTTCTTTCAGATAATCTAAGTTCACTTTCTCCCGGAGTTGAAAGACTTGCTTTTTCCATCATCTGGGATATAAATCTTGATGGGGTGGTTCTAGACCGTTGGATCGGTCGAACTGTTATAAAATCTTGTTGTAAACTCTCATACGAACAAGCTCAAGACATTCTTGATGGGATTTCAAATCCTTATCATCCTCCTCCAGTGATTACATCTGTCAACAATCTTTATGAAATATCCAAAGTCTTGAAAGAAAAAAGGTTTAAAGATGGCGCGTTGTCTCTCGAAAGTCCAAAAATCATGTTCTTGTTTGATAAAAACGGGATCCCGTATGATTGTGTTCTTTCCGGAAGGTCAAAGTCAAACTTTCTAGTAGAGGAGTTTATGCTATTGGCTAATACTACAGCTGCTGAGGTCATCACACGCGCATACCCTTCTAATGCTTTGTTACGGAAACATCCGGAACCAAAGCTATCAAAACTAAAAGATCTTGAAACTTTTTGCTACAAACACGGTTTAAATTTAAACACTTCTACTTCGGGTCAACTTCATCAATCTTTGGAAAACATAAGACACGAACTGAAGGACGATTCCGTCCTTTTCCATGTACTTATGTCGTATGCTACACGCCCAATGCAGTTAGCCACGTATTTCTGTAGTGGCGATTTGACAGATGGCGGTGAAGATTGGGGGCATTACGCGTTAGCGGTCCCGCTTTATACTCATTTTACTTCTCCTTTAAGACGGTATCCTGATATTATTGTACACCGGACATTGGCTGCAACAATTGAAGCTGAAGAAATGTTGAAGAAAAACGGAGGGAAATTGTTTGAAAGATGCTTTACGGGGTTGGTGTTCGAGAAAGTGGAAAGTTTTCATGTTCAAAAGGCGTTGTTGGATGCGGGAATGAAATACTCGGTTCCTGGGACGGAGTTGCTTGCTGACGTGGCGACTCATTGTAATGAAAGAAAACTGGCGAGTAGGTATGTGAAGGATGCTACTGATAGGCTTTACATGTGGCTTTTACTGAGGAATAAAGATGTAAGATTCTTGTTTTGTTTTGTGAAATGTGAACTCATATAAATGTGCAATTGTGTATTTTAAGCTTTAACAATGTTATAATGTTGGAGTCACAGGTTTTCCTTTCAGAAGCTAGAGTATTGGGATTGGGGCCGAAATTTATGTCCATATATGTGACTAAGTTGGCTGTAAGTTGTTTTATCTGTGTAAAAAGACGTGAATGCCCTCCAATATAACAAATAATTTGCAATTTAATTGTTATATTTGTTGATGGTTTTAGATGGAGCGGAGAATATACTATGATGAGGTGGAGGGTCTAAGCGCCGAATGGCTTGATGCCACGTCAACATTGGTCCTGAATTATTATCCAAATAACCGCTCGCATAATAAAAAAGGAAGCAGTAATAAATTCAAGACAATTGAAGAAGTGGCAATGGTTTGCATTCCATACAACATGGAAATGGAATCAGAAGAAGAAGTAGATGCGGCATTTGGAGACATGGGAATCTCGGATTCCGAAGTTGTTCCGGCTTTCTTTCCGCTTGTGTTGCGTATCCTTTCAACGATTCCGGTTGCACTTCACGCGATTGGTGGAGACGATGGGCCGATTGATATAGGGGCAAGACTGTATATGAGCTCTTATTTTAGTTAGGTTTTTTATTAATCTGAAATTATAAAACTGCTTGTTGTTTGTTGACTGTGTATTAGAAAAAGGTGTAAAAGATGGAAGGAAAAGGGAGTGAGAATAAGGTCAATGTAGATAAGAGGGAAGGAGGTTTCTGATATTTTTTGCTTGTTTTTAAACAGAAGCAGACAGTGGTGAGTGGTTTCCTTGGTCTTGGTGCCCAGAATTTTTAAGTTTGGGTATCTTCATCCATGTGATTTGGTGCTTTGTTTCTTAGGATTTAAATGTAACCATTACAATTTACAGATGATAGCAACTTTTTGTCTTACAGTTTTTTGTTGATATTTGTTTCATGATTTTACTTTTATCAAAATATCTTACAAGTAGTGAACTAACAGAGTGGGTGGATCATCACTATGTTAAAATAAAATAAAACATAACATGATTTTCTTTTAAAAATAAAATTTTGCTATTTTTTTAAAAAAAAAACTAAAGTTATATTAAAAATAACATTTAAGTGAAAAACCACACTATAAATTAAAAAAAATACACAATAATTAAAAAAACACTTAAAAAAGACAACATAATTAAAATTCTACAACGACAATTAAGATTAATTAGTTATATTGAAATTTACCTTATTTTTTCTTCACCCATGCACTGATGCACATAATACATTGGGTTATTCGCTTTTCAAATAAAACCAAATTGTTCAATTTGAAAATTTAGTCTAAACTTAAACTATATGGATTGAATATTTACTTATGGAATTATTATTTTGGAGGTTACTTGCTAAAATGAAAACCATAGTCAAAACTAACCTAATAACAATTATTTATTTATATTTTGTACTTTTAAAATATATCTTTATTAATTTATTTATAAATTAGCATTGTTTTTTAAATTAAATTAATAGACAAACCAGATAAAAAAAAACCTAAAATAATTCACAAGTCAATTTACATTTATTTCTTTCACTTCAGTTCACTAAAATGGCACAGGATAAGTTGTTGATTTAAACTTGACAAATTAATCTTGTTAATGTTAAACTTATATGTTTTTGGAATGCATCGATTCTTAAATCTTAGAAAATGAAAATCGATCCAAACCAAATCTTAATTTAATTGATTCAGATTGGATTAGATTTTACTTGGTTCAGAGTTGAGACTATTCTATTAGGATTCACCGATTTAGTATCCATATTTTGAAAATCAAAAATCAATTTGAATCAATCAATCCATTCAAACCAAAACCGCTACAAACACACATAGTCATGAGTAACCAGAAAAGAAGTGTTTTCAGATTCTCGTGTGGATGATAAAAATGGTGGGAGTAAGGTTTGTATCCCTTCAACTTCAACATAATCATAACAATAGAAGAAGAAAAGTACAAGATATTGCATTTGCCAATTTGAAAACAAAAAAAAAAAAAATACTCAACTATCTCCAGGCTTATAAATTCGCTGTTTGTGGTTGTTCTGTAGAAGAAACCCCATCAGAAGAAGACTTGGGTCGACCCGGCCCAGCTGAAACCTTAACCATTGCAGGTCTAAGCAATCTTTCCCCAAGAACAAACCCTCTCCTAAATTCCTCTATAACAACACCTTCATTGAATTCCTTCGACTCCTCACGTGCAATCGCCTCATGAACCTAATAATTTTCCACAACACAATCATTATTTAAATATTAAAAAAAAAAAGAAAAAAAAAAAAAGCAAAGCTTACAGAAGGATCGAATGGTTTTCCAATTGTGGGGACCACAGCGACACGTAAGCTTCTCATAATTTCCACAAACTGTTTATAAATCCCTTGATAACTCGCATCGATTTTTTTCTCCTGTTCAGTTTCCAACTTCAATTGTTGTTTTGCTCTTTCAAAATTATCAACCATCGGCAAAAGGCTCTCAATCACTTCCCCTTGAGCATTGCTCCTTACGTTAAGTCTCTCATTCTCTGATCTTTTTCTATAATTATCAAAATCCGCTTGTAATCGTATATATCTTTCTTTCCCTGAACTTGACTCTGCTAACAACGATGTCACTTTCTCCAATAATTTGTTTTTCTCTTTTTCTAAATCATATAATGCTGCTTCGATATCAGATGAAGTTGAGTCATCTTTACTGAGGATGGATTGTTTGTAGAGTTGAAGGAGTGACTTTATGGTCAATGTGTCTGAATCGGTTTCCGTTTCTTCAAGATCATCTGATTCAGTCTCGTCCTCATTTGTCTTAAAAAAAAGACGAAGTTGAAAGTGTCACAAGGTTTTTTATGATAATGTGTTGGTATATGGTAATAAGTATATAGATGATAAGTTTATCTTATTAATATGATTAATAATAATGAACGTTTTGTTGATTTTCATTGATAAGGAATGCTAATGCATGTGTGTGTTATGAATGGAGTAGCGACTAAATATGATTTGTAAGTGTTAAAGAGAAGGTTTACATCTTAACAAACAAAAAAATGTTGTATGATTGATGAATATTGAGATGTAACTTTGACGATATGTAGGATTGAATGGAGAAATATAGAGCACAATATGGAGATGATCATCTAAAAAATCGTTAAAAGCCATGAAAGTAGCCTATGTTAATGTTACTCCCAGCCTAAGGATTATACCAATTTGATAGCGCCTCATAGAACATTTACTAAATTCGATAAATCTTAAACGACTGCATAGGTTAAATTCAAACGAAATCGGTTCAGAGGACAATATAACTGTAGAATTGAAGTACATAATTATATGTATAACATCTGAGAGTGAGAATGAAGAAGGTACCTGAACAGTAGTTTCCTTGGCTGTACACAGGGATTTGAAGGAACGCCAATTTTTACCCGGACATGAGTTGGGAAGAGATCGAGAAAGCCCTAAAAGGGGTTTACACGAATGACGACTATGAACGTGTTGGTAGGATTGAAAAGCGAGATTTTGTGTTCTAAACTGTGGGGATTTGAGAATAGATACGTCAACAAGGCGAGGAGCGCAGAGAGAGTATTGATTGGAAAGAGGAAGAGCCGCCATGGGAGATGGAGAAGCTCACGCCGACTCTATAAAGTTGGGGGGTTTCCCCTTTGATGATTTAATCCTCGACCTTGTTTGACAAGAAGTTGTATTCTTTCAGGTTTCAACAGATAGGGCAAGAGCGAAGAGTTCTGGTCTTTATAAGCGACCAACCGTCTTGAACCAGAGGTCGAGGGTCTCCAAGAATCTAGAGTTTACCTTTTGTCTCAACTCTCAACAATCGGTCTATGACTGCCACTCCTCTGTAAATTAGGTATAAAGAGGGGTCTTAGGTATTAACCTAATAATCATGGTTTTTAACTCTTACGAGGTCTAACTTAATCCATATTAGAATCGAAACTCATGAAATTTGATCATTAGTTTACGTCTTAAAACCAACCCGCTACAACTAGTTGCAACCTCAGGAAAAGGGCTAAGCAAACATATCAAAGAAGCACAATGCTTTTATCTATGTATGCCTAATCTTTTAACGATCATTTGGAGGGGAGACAGACAAGGGGATAGTTTATTGGAGTGAATTGCCTCCTGAGGAATAACCGAGGTGTGTTCGTAAGTTAAACAATATAGGCCTATTTGACTGTTTTAATGATCGGTCTGTAACGCTCCAATCTTCAGGTAATTGACTTACATAATAACTTTATTGATTTCAAAGTCTACTTGACGAGTTGGTAGCCCTACTCGTCGAGTAGCAGCGGGTTGGTCTGCGTGTTTAGTGATCTACTCGACGAGTCCAAGTAGAGACTCGGCGAATAGGAGTTGACAGATGAAACCCTAAATTCCGGGGTTTTGACACCCTATTTAAGGATCACATATTCTCTTACTGCCTCTCTTGAATCTAGAAAACCCTAATTCGTGTTTGCCCTCTTTTGTGTGTGTTCTTGACCTTGAAAGAAGATCCTTTGGAGTTAAGAGGTTGAAGTTCAAGAAGTTGGAGCTAGTGGCTGTTGTAGATCCGGATTCCTCTTTGGCTTGGCATCATTTTGAAGGTAACAAGTTGTTACCTTGATTCTCTTTTGATTAGATCTCCCCATGGTTGGATTTAGAGCCCTTTTTAGGGTTTTGTGGTGATTCCCTGTGTTGGGTTAAGATATGAGGTTGCAACCTCAGATCTGGGCTCCTTTAGCCTCTCTTTATCATAAAGTTCAATATTTGCCAAGCTATGACTTATCCCATTGCCTTAAGCCACTCCTTTTAGCTTGTTTTGGGTCATACCATCTTGCATGCACGTAAAGTTTGCAACTTTACGTGATAATCATGCCCTAGAGGCTTAGATCTGTAGTTTGGAGTCTTTGCATGACTTAAAAAGCTTCTGTATGGATGAGGGATTCAAGCTACTCGGCGAGTCGCATGGTCGACTCGGCGAGTCATTTGAAGATGGTCATGGACTCGACGAGTTGGATGAATAACTCGACGAGTCTGATGAATATTGTGACATCCCCATTTTCACGGCCAGAAAAAATCGATTTTGTTTATGCTTTGTTTAAAAATCAGAGTATCATTTTAAATAAAAGTGTTGCGGAATTTTTCCCAAAACAAAATATGATAACGATTTATCAAAAGCATTTCCAAGGAAATTTATTTCATTAAAAGACTTGGGATGTCATGTTCGATACAGATCAAAAGCATAAACAATAGAATATAAGCCTTACTACATTATTTCGTATCTACAGGCCTATATCCGTAATCCCTCATCCAAAACATCACATCTATACTCATGCGCCACTACCTGTAATGCAAGAAACTGAGTGGGTCAGGCTTGGGAGCCTGGTGAGTACATAGGGTTTTCAACCCACAATAAATAAGTTTATTAATTTCATCAATCAACAATAACGCGATTACCCGTTCCCGTTATCCTCACTTTACGTCCCTAAACACCTATCATAAGGGACCTAGCCTAAGGATCATCATCGAGATGGACACCACTGCTAAGGGGGTTCCTTAGCAATAAATGTCCTAAAGGCAACCATGTAGGGGATGGAGTACACCGGTGAACACATCGTTCACAAACACCTACATGTTACGAGTCTGCCAGCGTTCCACTGGACTGTCTAGAAGAGTCCGTGGTCGTCATCTATACTTCGCTAGATGACTGGATCAACAACAACAACATCGAGGCCTCTCATCATTTTATCACACATCGTCTTATTACATCTACCCATGTTTTACCCCAACATTTTTGTAGATATAAAATACATATACAATTTAAATCATTTAAAACTTGTATAAAAACATTCATCAAGTATAGATAGCAAGTATATAGATAATATGCACACATAGCACGTAATATATAAAATACTTCATATCTATGTGTAAGATGAAAGTAACTATGCACTCACTTGAAAATGTGGTGATTCCGAACTGAGACAGCGCTTCGCTTCTTAAAAATAATTTCCTTCGACGAAACCTAGTATTATTACCACTAGAGTTTAGTCTATTATTCGCCGAGACTAATTAATAGTCTAGCTATTATTACTATTATATAAGCGTTAAAAAAATACTTATATAACCCATAATAATAGTCAAAGTATTTATTATAAGTTCTTAATAATTACTATAATTAAATAAAAGCTATATTAAAAATAGCGTAGGCGTAACTCACTTACAACGGGTTTTATAGAAAACCAGACTTTGCTTAGAGCAGCATTTTCGAGCCGAAAAGCTCTTCTTCTCGGAGCTGTCGAGCGCTCCGGGGGTTCCGCCTCATGCTAGGGAGGTTCCCTAGGCTTTTCGGGGGCTAGAGAGAGGTTCTAGAAGGAGAGTAAAGAGAAGAAAGAATGAGAAAGGTGTGAAGAAAATGAGGGTGAGAGAGGTGGTATTTATAGGGTGAAATGTGGCTGAACTTGGTGCCACATGTCACCATCTGGTGGCAAGCCTTGGGGAGAAAGCAATGGCCAAGATTGTGCCACATCACCCATTTTCGCACAACACACTTCCGACTTCTAAAATCCATAACTTTCACATACGAACTCCGATTTTGACGTTCTTTATATCCACGCGTAGGTAATAATAAGATCTACAACTTTCATTTTAACTTCGTCGGCTAATTCTCGACCGATCTTAAATCTAACAGTACAAGGAGATTATACTGTTAAACGTCCGCGTAAAATTCATAACTTCTACATACAGACTCTGTTTTCGTCTGTCTTTTTACCGTTGATTTCCTATTAATGAGATATTCAACTCTCATTTAGGTCGTGTAAGCCAAAAACCGCTCGAACTAAAATTCGAGTTTCGGGTCGTGCACTGCTAAGCCGAATCTTAGAAAAATCATAACTTCCTCATACGAAGTCAGATTTGGGCGTTCTTTTTATGGATGTTCTCGGTTTAACATATACTACAACTTTGGTTTAGATCACTAAGGCTAAAAAGTCCTTCATCGTAAATTCACTATTATGTCTCCCGGTGCCGTGCCGGTTTTGCCGTAAAACTTCGGCGAACCATAACTTCTTCGTTATAACTCGGATTATGGCGTGCTCTATATCCACGTAATCCTCGTTTCAACCACTACAAATTTATATAAGGATATTGGGCTTATCACATAATACTCAAATATTTCATCTTTATTACTTCAAAAAGAGTTATAATAGTTGATCTAGACTATTACATTGTCAAAAATTCTTAGCCCTGAAACCCGGGCGTTACAAATATTGCCTTAGACTCGGCGAGCCTGTTGAGCGGCTCGGTGAGTCGGTTAGGGTTTTTCCAAATCGTTAGGTGTGTATAAATTTGTTCAGTTAATTGACTTACATAAGAACTTTCTTGATTTCAAGGTCTACTCGACGAGTTGGTAGCCCTACTCGTCGAGTAGCATCGGGTTGGTCCGCGTGTTTAGTGATCTACTCGACGAGTCCAAGTAGGGGCTCGACGAGTAGGAGCTGGCAGATGAAACCCTAAATCCCGGAGTTTTGGAACCCTTAGCCTCTCTTACTGCCTCTCTTGAATCCAGAAAACCCTAATTCATGTTTGCCCTCTTCTGTGTGTGTTCTTGACCTTGAAAGAAGATCCTTTGGAGTTAAGAGCTTGGAGTTCAAGAAGTTGGAGCTAGTGGTTGTTGTAGATCCAGATTCCTCTTTGGCTTGGCATCATTTTGAAGGTAACAAGTTGTAACCTTGATTCTCCTTTGATTACATCTCCTCATGGTTGGGTTTAGAGCCCTTTTTAGGGTTTTGTGGTGATTCTCTGTGTTGGTTCAAGATTTGAGGTTGCAACCTCAGATCTGGGCTCCTTTAGCCTCTCTTTATCATAAAGTTCAGTATTTTCCAAGCTATGACCTATACCATTGCCTTAAGCCACTCCTTTTATCTTGTTTTGGGTCATACCATCTTGCATGCACGTAAAGTTGGCAACTTTACGCGATAATCATGCTTTAGAGGCTTAAATCTATAGTTTGGAGCCTTTTCATGACTTAAAAAGCTTCTGTATGGATGAGGGATTCAAGCTACTCGGCGAGTCGCATGGTCGACTCGGCGAAACATTTGAAGATGGTCATGGACTCGACGAGTTGGATGAATAACTCGGTGAGTCTGATGAATATTGCCTTAGACTCGGCGAGCCTGTTGAGTGGCTCGACGAGTCGGTTAGGGTTTTTCCAAATCGTTAGCTGTGTATAAACTTGTCGAGTTGCACGTGGGAAACCTCGACGAGTGATCTCAGAGCTTCGATCGCGAGACTTAGGAACTCGCCGAGTCAATTTGGTGACTCGGCAACTGGGCGAGTATTAAAGAAACTCGGCGAGCAGCTGAGGGTACTCGACGAGTTAAGGTCAACATGGACTGTTGACCTTGACAAATGACTTTGACTTTGACCATGAGTTGACGTGTTGACTTTTGAGTACAATTTTGGAAAGATTGGAGATTTACGAGTATGGTTCGTAATAAATATAGGCGGTGGTGTTCGTGTCAGTGATCTAAGAGTTTGAGCTTATTCCTACGAGTCGACATTGCAAGGTGAGTTATCCTCACTATACTTAAGGGTCTAAGGCACCAAGGTCGGCCCTTTGGAATGTATCTAGTTATGTTATGCTAGTATGATCTGTTAGATCGGTATCATAGAGGGTAGGATAATGTTATATGATACGTAGTATGAATTGTTAGATTGACATCCTAGTAGATAGGATGATATGATGAGCTATGTGGTATGATCTGTTAGATCAGTTTTGTTTGTAGACTCTTATGTGATTATCTGTTATATGTGCACATGGCTGTTTGGTGGTTGAGGTTTATCCACTTCGTGCGGAGGCCAAGAGACCGGGGAATTCCAACCTATTGGTTGAGGGCCTAGGGTATTCCATCCCGAGGATGATTGGACCCATAGTGTGTTTGCATTCCAACCTACTGGTTGAGGGCCTGGGGTATTCCAACCCGATGGTTGACTGGACCCATTGTATATTGTGTTTATGATAATGTTTATATTTGTGAGTATGGGTATTTTGGGGGAACTCACTAAGCTTTCGGGCTTACAGTTTTAGTTTATTGTTTCAAGTACATCATGGGATCGAGGCAAGGCAAAGACGTGATCATACTGCTCCTCACATTTTGATATGTATTATGGGAAAACTCTGATAAAGACTATTTTTGAAACAAAGTTATAGTAACTATTGGTTTTTAAATGTTTTTGGAAAGTTTAAATTTGGCTTAAATTTTATGCGTGTTAGAAGTTGGTATTAGATCCTTGGTTTGAGCGAATTGGAGGAACACTCGTGTGAATCCAGTCTCAAATCAAGGAAAGATTTTCAAAATAAAATTCTAAGGAGGAGGCGGAGTGTACGATCAGCCGGAGCCAGTAAGTAAACCCCAAAATACCATACCAATTATTTGATTATGTGATATGTTAGCACAACATGTTAGTATTAGGCTAGGGATTTTTAGGAATTGCATGATAGGATTGCCTGATATCATGATGCCTGCTAGCCTAGGGTTTTCTTTATATGAGATTGACATCATTACTATAGTTAATTGTGTATGCATCATAGTTATATATAATTAAAATCTTATAGCATGAGAATGTTTGATCTGGCCTTATGTTCTTTTCTTAGTGATTAGGGCCTAGGGTAGGATTGGATATTCGAAAGTCTATAGGGTCCAGCGTTATGTATGGCTAGCATACATTAGTGCTACAGGGTTGGTGGAAGTTTCATGGTCGGGTGATTGCGTGAGACCGGTAGGCCAGTTATGAGACAATTAGCCTTCCTATAGGGGTAGGGTTGAGCGACCGCCATGTGTATGTTTAGTGTTAGGGTGTTGTGGTGATACTTGAGAAAAATATGGGTAGGTGTGGAAGGTAGTATGGGCCCGTACTACTGAAAGCACAGGACCCATACGTTTAGCCAGGAAGTCACAACCCCTAGGATTTTGTAGGGAGTTGGTTCCCCATTATTCAGCGTTATGTATGGCTAGCATACATCAGTGCTAGAGGGTTGGTGGAAGTTTCATGGTCGGATGATTGCGTGAGACCGGTAGGTCAATTATGAGACATATAGCCTTCCTCTAGGGGTAGGGTTGAGCAACCGCCATGTGTATGTTTAGTGTTAGAGCGTTGTGGTGATACTTGAGACAAATATGGGTAGATGTGGAAGGTAGTATAGGCCCGTACTACTGAAAGCACAGGACCCATACGTGTAGCAAGGAAGTCACAATGCCTAGGATTTTGTAGGGAGTTGGTTCCCAGTCATTTCGCGGATTTTCTGATATTTTCCTGTTGTATTTTCAATATGGTGGTTACTAGGCGTTTCGTGACTGGATCCGGATCGGGATCAGGTGAAAATGATCAGGATGCCCCAGTGGCACCCGAGATTATCGTCCAGGGAGAGACAGTGATGATAGAGGATCGGGCCAGAGAGATCATCAAAGATGAGGTGGTCGAGATTGTCCGAAGCTAGATTCCAAAACTGTTTGGGACTATTAAGTCCGCTATGATGGAGTACTTTGACGAAAGATATGCAGCCCTTTCTGAGACGGCTGCAACGGCAGCTGCATCAGCTGTATCAACGGCAGGAGGAGGAGTAGGAGCCGGCCGAGGCTTCCAGTACAAGCACTTCGATAACACGAAGCCCCCTACTTTTGATGGGACTGAGGACCCCATCAAGGCCATGAGGTGGATCTCTGATGTAGAGGGGTGTTTTTTCACTTGTTCATGCCCTATTGACCAGAAGGTCAATTGTTCCCTGAACCTGCTGAGGTCTAGGGCCAAGGATTGGTCGAGATTGATGACTGGGTTGTACACTGATGACATGAGAGCTTGTTACTTGGGAGCATTTCAGAGATATGTTCCGAGCTCGTTACGTTCCTCAGGTCGAGAGGGAATGATTGGCTCGAGAGTTTTTGAGTTTGAGACAGGATGGAGAATCAGTGATGAAGATCACCCGCATGTTTACTGAGAGGGCGATGTTCTGCCCAGAGTTTGCTTCCGAGCAGGCTTAGATGACTCGTTATCTGAGCATGCTCAAGACCGATATCCGACTGTTTGTGTCTACCCAGTGATGTGGTACTCTTCTGGAGTTACAGGAGGCTGCGAGGCGGCGTGAGTTGGAGATCGAGCTGCAGTTGAAGGAGCAGCGGTAGGCCTCGACATAATTGCAACCGGTGCCGAAGCGATCCAAGACCACCGATACCAGGATTGGAGGATAGCCAGGTCGCACTTGTGGAAAGTGCGGAAAGGTTCATTCAGGGGTGTGTCGATCAGGGAGTGGGTGCCACCGATGTGGCAAACAGGGCCAAGCCGGCACAGACTCCGACGCCGGCCACTTTGAGGATCGCATATGGGAGGCTAGTGAAGGTGGAGCCTCCGAAGGCTCAGGGGCGTGTATTTCAGCTTACAGTCGCAGAGGCCAAGGTAGCACCGGATATGGTTGCTGGTATGTTTCTATCATTTGCCTTATTTGTCATGTCTGTATTATGCTTATTGTTGTACCTGTGTTAGGTACATTCTTAGTGAACTCATTGCCCGCTTTGGTTCTTTTTGACTCGGGAGCGAGTCAGTCTTTCGTATCCCAAGCTTTTAGTAGGGAGTTTAGTGCGCCAATCGGCGAGCTGGAGTATCTGTTGCGAGTCTCTATCGCCAATGAACACGGGGTTTATGCTTCTTTAGTCTTCCAAGGATGTAAGATGGAGATCTTCGGAGTGTCCTTCCAGATAGATTTGATTCCGATTCCCATGAGGGAAGTATGTGTGATCGTAGGGATTGACTGGCTTAGTCGTTTTGGTGTCATGATAGATTGTAAGGGCCAGAGAGTGGTAGTTCGAACCCCAAGTGGGGAAGAACTGATTGTATATGGGGAGGGCACCAGAGTGGGTTCGGGGTTCTATTCAGCTGCCAGGGCTCGACAGTACATTCAACACGGGTGTGCGGGGTTTCTGGTTTATGTGGTGGATACACGAGCCAGGGATCAGATTTCAGTTTCCGAGGTTCCAGTAGTTAAGGAGTTTGCAGACGTGTTTCTAGAGGAGTTGCTAGGGATACCTCCGGAGAGGCAGGTCGATTTTAGGATCCACCTAGTGCCTGGTGCGGCCTCTATCGCCAAGGCGTCATACCGGTTGGCACTGCCTGAGATGTAGGAGCTGTTGTCATAGCTGCAGGAACTGTTGGGCAAGCAGTTCATTCGACCTAGTAGTTCTCCATGGGGAGCACTGATTCTCTTTATCAGAAAGAAGGACAGATCGCACCGGATGCGCATTAACTATAGGGAGTTAAAGTTGACAGTAAAAAACTATTATCCACTTCCAAGGATAGATGATCTCTTTGATCAGTTGTAGGGCGCATATTGGTTCTCCAATATTGACATGAGGTCGGGGTATCATTAGGTCCAGGTTAGAGATGAGGACGTGGAGAAGACCGCGTTTCGAACTTGTTATGGTCATTACGAGTTCGTGGTGATGCCGTTTGGGCTCACCAACGCATCGGCAGTGTTCATCTATATGATGAGTCGGGTCTGCAGACCGATGCTTGATCGCTCAGTCATAGTGTTTATAGATGATATCTTGGTGTATTCCAAGACCAGAGAGCAGCACGAGCAGCACCTCAGGGAGTTGTTGGAAGTTTTGAGACGAGAACGACTGTATGCCAAGTTCTCAAAGTGTGAGTTTTGGTTACGAGAGGTCCAGTTTCTCGGACATCTTGTTAACCAGGAGGGGATTTTGGTCGATTCGGCCAAAATCGAGGTAGTTATGCAGTGGGAGGTTCAGAGGTCCCCTTCGGATATCAGGCGTTTTCTGGGGTTAGCAGGGTACTACCATAGATTCATTCGATACTTCTCCAAGATTGCAGTACCCCTCATTCGTCTGAAGAGGAAAGGGGTGGATTTCCGGTGGGGCCCTGAGCAACCTAGGGCGTTTGAGACCCTTCGGCGGTGTTTGTGTGAGGCTCCCGTTTTGACGCTCCCTGATATGTGCATATTTAGTGTGTATTAAGTATAATTTTTATTCATATATTAGCTAAATTGTTGCATATTATGGACATAAGGTACTTAAAAGTGTTAAATTATGTTTTTCAGTCCAAAGATGAAGCTCGAAAGCGAAAGGAAGCAAGAGAAGTGGTTAGGAGCTCGAGAGTGGAATGAAGAAGGAAAACACCTAAAAAAAGGCTTCTACTCGTCGAGTCGAGCCTGGACTCGACGAGTCCGGTCGAGGAATCAGAAGGATAATGATTCGGAATTCCAGATAGTTATCGCAATACGTGTTATGTGAGAGGGACTCGACGAGTCGATACACTTATTAAAAGATAACTCCACAGATCGAGAAGAGAAAATTCTGGGAAGTTTCAGAAGTGCTTTGCTGCGATTAAGAGGCCAGAAGAACCCTAGAAGTCAACAATGAAAGCTAGAATTCAATTCCGAGAGTAATTAAGGCACAATTTCACCATTCTACTTATTCTTTTGTTTTGTCAATATGATTAAGCAACTTGAACTTGTTTGTTTGCTGTTATTTACCTTAATTATGAACTAAAATATTTAGACTTCTGTTTAGGGATACAAAGTTGACAATATGGTTTGATTGATTGGTAGGATTAATTCCAAGTTGGTGAATTTTTGTTATTTTAGCTTGCTAAAGAACCTTGTGTATGAATGATAATTAATTTTCTATTAATAGGAAGATAATTGATTAGCATGAACATCTATTAATTATCAACCTCATATGATATGTGACCACTATACCATATGTCTAGGATTAATGAATATGAAACTAAGATTAATAAGTAAATTGAGTAAATTCATGTGCAAGCTTGTAAGATGACCATCAAACAAGAGGTTAATTAAGAATAATAAATTAATTAGCCATTGCAAGTCTAACTTAACCCGGATAATTAATCTAGTAAATATAATTAAATTAAGCAATTGGCCACTGTTTGAGTTAGTTTATTTGCTAAGGATTAGGGTAGTGAACATGAACCTAATCACTTGAATCGGTAACCAACGAAAGAATTAATCCATTGCACTATTACCTCAAAATCAACCATAGAGTTAACCGAGTTGAACTAAACAGAAGTTCCTTTCCAATTATTGAATCTAGTTAAATTGTTATTTTCTAGTCTTAAATTAGTTATAGTTAGTAAGTTTCTAGTCTTGTAAAACTAGAGAAAAAAACCCTTATTTCTTAATCAACTTAGATAGAATTAGTTTTTAATTTAATTTGTCGTTCCCTGTGTTCGATACCCTGCTTATTTAGCTATACCACAATTGATAGGTTCACTGCCTTTTGTGTGTTATTTGATAATTAAAGTAGGATTAAAACTAAGTGAGTTTTACACACATTAAGTTTTTGGCGCCGTTGCCGGGGAACGATTCTAAAGTTAGCATTAAAATTCTAATTCAATCGATCCTTTGTGTAAGATTCATCTTACACAAAGTAAATTTCTGTTTAATTTTTGTTTAAGTTTTTGGGTAAAAAAAAGAAAAAAAAAAACCCTGATTTTAACTTGAACTCGCTGAGTGCATTCGCCCCGACTCGGCGAGTACAACACTGAATCAGATTTAATTTTTTGTTCATTTTTACGCGTTTTGTTTTGTTTTTTTTGTTTTGTTTGCAGTTGGTTCATGACCCGAGGATCTGCTACGCCTCTAGTTCCCCCTCTTGAAGATCCGGAAACCGCATTAAGAAGAAACAAGGGCAAAACCGTTGGAGAAACCGCTTCTTCAAAGAACTCACCACTCAAAAACCTCAAATCCGTTTTTAGCAAGAAAAGGAGAAGCAAATCAGGAGCATCCAGTGCATCGTTGACAATCGAAGACCCGATCCAAAAAGACACCGAGTACGAGACCGAGGAAGAAAGCGAGCACACATCAGAGTTTGAAGACGATTTAGCCACCGCTATGGCTAATATTGACGAAATCCCCATGGGGGAATGGAAGAAAAGGATGCATGATGACACCGGCCCGGGACTTGTGCAACCCGCAATTCCCGCTACCGCTACGTTTGAACTAAAGGGCCATATTCTCGCTCAACTCAAGGAGATCCCTTTTCACGGGAGAGATCATGAAGATGCCTATAAGCACTTGGATGAAGTAAATGATGTGGCGGATTACTTCAATGTACCCAATGTGCCTAGTGAGATCCAGCTACTACGCATGCTTCCTGTCACATTTAAAGGAGCTGCAAAGGATTGGTTGAAGTCACTCCGTCCCGGATCGGTTACCACATGGGCCAAGATGAAAGAAGAGTTCATAGATCATTTCTGCCCACCTTCCAAGATAGCCAAGCTAAAGAAAGCCATTGCCAACTTCGAGCAACAACCCGGAGAATCTCTTTATAAAGCTTGGGAAAGATACAAGAGCCTACTTAGAAATTGCCCCCACCACGATCTTAATAGCCAACAAGAGGTCTCCATCTTTTATGATCGAGTTAATGTCACCACGAGGCAACTACTCGATTCACAAGGCCCGCTCACCCGAAATCCACCTCCGGAAATAAAGGAATTAATTGAAGAATTCTCCAAGCACTCTAGAGAATACCACAATCCGAGGAATGAAGTGAGTCGTGGAGCAGTAAACTCGGTGAACGATGGCATGGCGGCGGTAATAGCTAAACTCGATAGCCTAGACTGAAGAATGACAAAAATGGATCAAACGATCCATGCTATTAGAGTTGGATGCGAAAATTGTGGTGGCCCCCATCTTACCAAGGATTGTGATCGAGACGAGAATGGAAATAAAAAGGCTCAAGTATTCTATTCCAGTGGCGATAGATACGATGAAGACTATAGGAAACCGAAGAAGGAATGGCTCCCATACGAAGAGTATAAAAAGGCTAAGGAGGAGAAATACAAACAGAGGGAGAGGGGATTTTATCAAAAGGAAGAGCCGGTGACGGAAAAAAAGGCAAATTTAGAAGATATACTCACAAGGTTCATAACCGCGTCCGAGAAAAGACACAATGATCACGATGTAGCAATGCAAGAAACCAGAAACATGTTGAGGAATCAGCAAGCTTCCATTCTCAACATTGAGAAACAGCTGGGATAGCTTGCACATCAAGTGAATGAAAGAAGACTGGGCCAACTTCCGAGCAACACCGAGCCCAATCCAAGAATGGAGAACGTGAGCGCAATAACCTCCAGAAGTGAAGAAAAATGCACAGAAGCACTAAGGATCTCCAAGAAGAAGGAAGAAAAGGTAGAAGAATCGGAGCCAGCCAAACCCGACCCGACTCGCCGAGTCACTCCTGTGGACTCGACGAGTCCATGTGAAAATGAGAAACCCATCAATTCTTCGAAACCTTATAAGCCTCCACTGCCATACCCAACCAAAGCCATGCTTGCAGAAAAAGTTGAAGCATACAAAACCTTCATGAATCATGTTAACGCTCTACAAGTTAATGTGCCATTTGTGGAAACAATACTTCAAACGCCTAAATACTTCAACTTGCTTAAGGGCCTTTTTGCTGCTAGGAAGGATTTGGCTGAAGTTGCAGAAGTCTTGATGAGTGAGCTACCTAAAAAGAAGGGTGATCCCGGAAATATGGTGATTCCGTGCCAATTTGGTAATGAGATCTTCACACGAGCATTAGCTGACTCGAGGGCAAGCATCAATATGATGCCTTTGTCATTCTATAAGAAGTTGAATCTACCAGAACCAAAACCAGTGAATATGAAGATCCATTTGGCAGACAAGACAATAATCCATCCAAAAGGCGTTTGTGAAGATCTCCTTATAAAAGTTGACAAGTTTATATTCCCAGTAGACTTTGTGGTTGTTGATATAGAAGAAGACCCCGAAATTCCAATTATTTTGGGAAGATCCTTCTTGAACACCGCGTGTGCTTTAATTGATATAAGTGAGTCTACATTGACATTAAGAGTGGGTGATGAGGCTGTGAAGTTTAAAGCTATTCCAGAAATCAAGCAAGAAGAGAAAAAGATTGAAGAAGTCTCAATGATCCAATTGGATGATGAGATATTAGAAAAAGAGTTTGCACGTTTGATGAAAGAGGATCCAAGCAAGTTTGTTATGCACTCTGAAGAAGAAGGAGATGTTAACAAGGACTTGGAAGAATTGGAAAAGCTACTGGAAGGAGCCCACTCAGAAAAAACCCAAGAATCGATAGAATTCGTACCGACTCGCCGAGTCACTCTAGTGGACTCGACGAGTCCAGTCGATTTGGGCAAACACTTGGCCGACTTAGATCTGCTTGCTACTAGTCCTTCACATACCTTAGATTTCAATAATATACAGGATTCTTTAGAAGAACAAACAGCAGAAAGAGGAAAGGAAAGGAGAGTTCAATACGCCGATGTAGCATGTCTTGATACGGTTCATTTCGAGGAAGGGTTAAGCACTGGAAACGACGCAGAAATAAAGAAAAGGAGGGAGGAAGCTGATCACCAATTCACCACTAAACCTAGAGCACGGACCATCATGGAATGTGAAGTAATTAAATTTAAAAAGAAGGAGTTTCAAGAGACGGTGAAAAAGAAGGGGGTAAAGAAGAAAAAGAGGAAAAGGGAAGCCCAAGCAGCTGAAGATGAGGCAATGAAAAGAAAAAGAGATGCATTAAAAAGGGCTTACAAGAAAAAGATCCACACTTACAAGACCAAGTACAAATCACAAAAAGTTAGGCGTGCATTCCCGATGCTCGAAGATGACAAAACGTAGATGGGAAGGAGTCTAGCTATTGACTCCTCAAAAAGAAGCACTTGGCGGGAGGCAACCCGTTATATAGAGTTTGCTTTCTTTTACTTTTTAGTTTTCTTTTTATTTTCCCTTCGTTTTTTTTGAATCTTAATCTTCCAAATCATCGTGCATGTCTGCTTGAGAGTGTGCATAGGCTAAGTGTGGGGTGAAATGATTCACAATAAACAACAAAATTTTGAAAATTATACATTTTTTTAGCGACTCGCCGAGTCTGACCACGACTCGATGAGTCCACATGGATTTCAGAAAAAAATTAACTTCGCGACCAGACTCGCCGAGTCTGACCACGACTCGACGAGTCGGTATTATTTACAGAAAAAAAAATAATTTCGAAATTAATTTTACATTGGGTAAGTAGGGTTTTAACCCTAAGAATCAGTTTCACAACTACACTCGACGGGTGCCGCTATTTGCATTCTCTCTCAAGCATTCATCAAGTTTTTCAAGTTCTTCCAAATTTCTCAAGCCCAATCCAAAAAGGTAACAAATTTCTTCATATTTTCTGTTAAGAGCATGATTATAAGGCAATCCATGGTAGTAATTGCATGAAAAACCCGTTTTTGAGAAGTTCTAAATTTCTAGGGTTTTGATTTTTCATGAATTGAGTTGTTTTGAATGCTTATTTTGACCTTAATACATCAATACTAAGTGTTGAAACAAAACCCTTGAAAGAATTTACAGGTTTAATGGTCCAATTTTATGCGACCCGTCGACTGACTCGTGTAGGTTGCGCGACTCACCGAGTCGGGCCTGGACTCGACGAGTCCAGTCGAGTTACAACTAGAAGCCAATTTTTAATTATATTCTGTGTTTTCTGGGTTTTGTTTATTTGTTTTGCAGAAATCATGTTCAGAAGGGGACAAAGTTCAAGTGGTAACCAAGGGGAGTTTCCATGGCTAAACTTCCCGCAAATTGAGTCCGCTTCAACAATGAGGAAATGGAAGAAGAAGCTCTCTGATATTAAGAAGAAGGAGGTTTATGTGCCAAACAGAATTGATTGGGAGTGGCTGCAAAGTGTTCGATATGAGGAGGAATTAGCTCCTTACCTTTTGAAGGAGTTCCAACATGAAGGCGAGACAATGATCTGTGACGGGTGGAGCCGGGTCTTCCGTATACAAGAGCCGGTCTATTTAGAGCTTTGTTTGGAGTTTTTCTCCACGGTATCTTTTACCGGGGGAGTGGATGTGTATCACCCGACAAGCTTTAGTTTTTGCCTTGGGGGCGAGTATCGTCAATGCTCGGTGGTGGATCTTGCCTGCCGACTAGGGATCTACGATCAGCCCTTGGTGTCAACAAACATCTTTCGGGCCTTTTTGGCAAACACTCATATGGTGTTCCCCGATGGAGTTACAAGCACGGGCTGGTGGAATACCATTGGAAATAAAGTTTACATCCCAAAGTCTGCACAAGAAGGGAGCATCCGATCCCCAACTCACCGCCTCATACACCGCCTTATTTCCTCCACCATCAACCAAAGAAAAGATGATGACAAGGTCTCCAACCTTGACGTCTTCTATTTATGGAGCATAATAACACCCGACGTCTTTTGCAACATCCCTTGGTGTATAGCTTCATACCTTTCGGAGGGTGCGGTCAAAGATTGCAAAACCTCCCGTATTAATGGTGGAATGTTTGTCACCCGATTGGCTAACTCATTCGGGTTGATGAACCGCAGTGCATGGAACTTCATGACATTGATCCCGACACCTCCATTCAATCCCATTCTTTTCCGACGAGCGAGGATAATTGAAGACTATGGTGGTAGCCATTATGCCATCCCAAATGATGACCCCGTTGTTGGTCCCGAAGCACTGGGAAGGAGGGTAAGATCACGAAGAGAGCGGGATGTGGAGGACGAGCCGCTGGTGATTCCGGTCGAGAATGAAGACGTACCAATGGATTGGTACAATGTGGAGATGAGGCGGATGCAGGATCAAATGGAGCGGGGGCTGAACTTTAGCAACCAATCCCATATTCGACTTTTTGACCACTTCAATATCCCACATATTGATGGTGGAAATTACCCATTTATTCCATCTTGGGATGAAGTGATTGGTGTGCGACGAAGTGGAGCCGCCAATGATGATGAGGAGGATGAAGATTGATTTTTTTTTTTTTTTTTTTTTTTGTGTTTTTAATCAAACAATTTTAATTTTCTGTTTTGTTTTTATTTGGCGTGTATGCCTTGTTTGAGATTTTATTGTGTTTAATGGTTGTTTGCTTTAGTTATTTTTCAGGATTGAATTAGGATTGCTTGCTTAGGATGGTTTAGAGATATAGCAAATGGATGTTATCGCGAGTGAAAGCGAGTCAAGGAAGCGGAACTTTAACGTCAAAGTGTCGAGTCCGGTCCTAGGGGTATGAGCAATTGAGTCCGAACGTGAGGAAGAGTTAAAGAAGTTTTTAGAGGCTAAAACAGTTGCAAAATACCAAGTTTTTTTGTTCAGTGGCCAACTCGTCGAGTGCACTAAGCTGACTCGACGAGTCGCCTTGTATTTCATATATTCTGCGAAGGCGCGCTGCTACTCGATGAGTCCACCATATGACTTGACGAGTCGTTCATTTTTTATACCGAAAGACTGTTGATTTGATGCTGTTACTTACACCACTTGCTTACTTATTCTTCCATATCCATTCTTGAAGATCTTACACTGATTTTCGCGTATTTGGAGCGATCCACACGAGACGAGACACCCACGACATGGATGAGATGTTACCATGTCTAAAGTTGATTGAAGTTGGAGCTTAAATGAGAGTGATCAACCTATCCACTGCTATCCCAGGGGAGTTTGTTCCAATTCCCTCTTTATTATTTTATTGTTCTTTACTATGCATCATATGCAATGAGGGCATTGCATCACATAAGTGTGGGGGTAGGGGGTTGGTTACATAATAGTCAATTTTAAAAATTTTGCATACCAAAAGTATTATTTAGGATTTAATTTAGAAAATTTTGGTAAAGTAAGTTAGGATTCCATGTTAGAATTGTGTTGATAATTGCATGAAGACCCAAATGTTTAGTTTAGCCTATATACGTTCTAGTGCATTTGTGGCTTCCTTATTCCAGTGAAATCATGAGACAAAAACACGACCTTGCTCAGCCTAAGGGATGCAATATGTTTAGCAGCCTAAACCTGAAATATATCCAGGAAAATTTTTATCATTAGCCAATAAAGGTTGAGATTGAGCGCCCCTGCTTAAGCATGTAGGGATTTGTGTGAAAAAGTGAGGTATACATGTAAAAAAAAGAGAGAGAATTACAAGAAAAGTTGTAAGAATTTTGGAGCAAATGAAGTGAAGATCTAAAGATCAAAATTCCAAGAAATCCAAAAAGTTGAAGATACCAAAAGTCAATACAAGTTGGTGAATTCAGAGATATCAAAGATCAAATTGTCAAGAAGTGAAGAATTCAAAGAATTTCATAGTGGTATCGAAAAATTGTAATTTTCTAGAATATGTATGCTTGGGTTGCTCAATTAAAAATACCTTGAGGGTAAAGAGGTTTTCTGAGGATGGATTCGGAGGGTTGCATAAAATGAGCATAGTTCGGGGTGAGTGGGCGAATGTTTATGAGGATTGTGAGTATTTGGAATATGGGGGGTTCTTTAGGAAAAATTTTAGACACAAATGCATGCGTTGCGGTCTTGGCATAATGGCTGGGTTAGATTGGAGTTGTTTTACATAAATCTAATGTGTTAAAATTCAGTTTTGCTTGGGGGCAAGCAAAAGTCAATTGTGGGGTATTTTGATATGTGCATATTTAGTGTGTATTAAGTATAATTTTTATTCATATATTAGCTAAATTGTTGCATATTATGGACATAAGGTACTTAAAAGTGTTAAATTATGTTTTTCAGTCCAAAGATGAAGCTCGGAAGCGAAAGGAAGCAAGAGAAGCGGTTAGGAGCTCGAGAGTGGAATGAAGAAGGAAAACACCTAAAAAAAGGCTTCTACTCGTCGAGGCGAGCCTGGACTCGACGAGTACGGTCGAGGAATCAGAAGGATAATGATTCAGAATTCCAGATAGTTATCGCAATACGTGTTATGTGAGAGGGACTCGACGAGTCGGTACGCTTATTAAAAGATAACTCCACAGATCGAGAAGAGAAAATTCTGGGAAGTTTCAGAAGTGCTTTGCTGCGATTAAGAGGCCAGAAGAACCCTAGAAGTCAACAAAGAAAGCTAGAATTCAATTCTGAGAGTAATTAAGGCACAATTTCACCATTCTACTTATTCTTTTGTTTTGTCAATATGATTAAGCAACTTGAACTTGTTTGTTTGCTGTTATTTACCTTAATTATGAACTAAAATCTTTAGAATTCTGTTTGGGGATACAAAGTTGACAATATGGTTTGATTGATTGGTAGGATTAATTCCAAGTTGGTGAATTTTTGTTATTTTAGCTTGCTAAAGAACCTTGTGTATGAATGATAATTAATTTTCTGTTAATAGGAAGATAATTGATTAGCATGAACATCTATTGATTATCAACCTCATATGATATGTGACCACTATACCATATGTCTAGGATTAATGAATATGAAACTAGGATCAATAAGGAAATTGAGTAAATTCATGTGCAAGCTTGTAAGATGACCATCAAACAAGAGGTTAATTAAAAATAATAAATTAATTAGCCATTGCAAATCTAACTTAACCCGAATAATTAATCTAGTAAATATAATTAAATTAAGCAATTGGCCACTGTTTGAGTTAGTTTATTTGCTAAGGATTAGGGTAGTGAACATGAACCTAATCACTTGAATCGGTAACCAACGAAAGAATTAATCCATTGCACTATTACCTCAAAATCAACCATAGAGTTAACCGAGTTGAACTAAACAGAAGTTCCTTTCCAATTATTGAATCTAGTTAAATTGTTATTTTCTAGTCTTAAATTAGTTATAGTTAGTAAGTTTCTAGTCTTGTAAAACTAGAGAAAAAACCCTTATTTCTTAATCAACTTAGATAGAATTAGTTTTTAATTTAATTTGTTGTTCCTTGTGTTCGATACCCTGCTTATTTAGCTATACCACAATTGATAGGTTCACTGCCTTTTGTGTGTTATTTGATAATTAAAGTAGGATTAAAACTAAGTGAGTTTTACACACATCACTCCCCGAGGGAGTTCAGGATTTTGTGGTATTCTGTGATGCGTCCATCACAGGGTTGGGGGCGGTCCTCATGTAGAGAGGATGAGTGATAGCTTATGCATCACGGCAACTGAAGCCGCATGAGACGAGATACCCTACACATGATCTGGAGTTAGGAGTGGTGGTTTTCGCTCTCAAAATTTGGAGGCATTACCTGTATAGGGTCTGCTGTACTATATATACGAACCACAACAGCTTGAGACACATCATGGACCAGCCGAATCTGAATATGAGGCAGCGCATGTGGATGGATGTAGTTAAGGACTACGATTGCGAGATCCTTTACCACTCCGGTAAAGAGAATGTGGTTGCGGATGCTTTGAGCCGCAAGTCTGTTGGGTCTTCCACCCAGCAACATGTATGAGAATAACGGTGGATTCTCCGCTTGTCGAATTGATCAGATATGCCCAGGTTGAGGGAATGCGACCGAAGAATTGGAAGATGGAAAGGATCAAGGGCGAGAATGCCCGATTTGTGAAGGATAGTCAAGGATTATTGACCCGATGCGATCGGGTTTGGGTTCCGATGTCTGGTGGGCTCAAACAGACAGTTATGGAGGAGGCTCATAAGTCTCATTTCTCTATACACCCGATGGCCACCAAGATGTACCGAGACATGAGCTTGAGTTATTGGTGGCCATGTATGAAATGAGAGATCTCTTGGTATGTCAAGAGGTGCTTGACCTGTAGGATGGTCAAGGCCGAGCATCATAGGCTGCATGGTTTGCTGCAACCTCTCGAGATTCCCATAGGGAAATGGGAGCAGATCACGATGGATTTCATTACCAAACTACCAAATACAACGAAGGGGTTTGATGCCATATGGGTCATTGTAGATCGATTGAACAAGATTCCTCATTTCTTGGCAATACGGGAGAGTTCTTCGGCCGAAATGCTGGCTGACTTGTATGTTCGTGAGGTAGTCACTCACCATGGGGTTCCGGTCTCCATTGTTTCAGATTGAGATGTTAGATTTACCTCCCTTTTCTGGCAGAAGTTCCATGAGGAACTGGGCACACGACTACACTTTAGCACATCGTTTCATCCTCAGGCTGATGGTCAGAGCGAGTGGACCATCCAGACCCTCAAGGATATGTTGAGGGCGTGCGTCATTGATTTCGGTGGGAGTTGGGATTCCCACCTACCTCTCACTGAGTTCGCCTACAACAACAACTGTCATTCCAGCATCGGTGCCCCGCCTTTCGAGCTGTTGTATGGGCGGAGATATCGAGGTCGGACACAGGGTGATAGGGAGGACAGAGGTAGTATTGCAAACTACCGAAAGAATTCAACAGATCAGGTAGCGATTGTAGACCGACCAAAGCCAACAGAAGAGTTACGCTGACAAATGTCGTTCCGAGTTAGAATTTCAAGTGGGTGATATGGTGCTCCTGAAGGTCTCACCCTGGAAGGGTGTTATCTGCTTCATGAAGAGAGGGAAATTAGGTCCCTGTTACATTGGACCGTTCAGTATCATTGCGAGGGTCGGTAAGGTGGCATACATGCTAAAGCTACCGGAGGAGCTCAGTCGGGTGCATAACACTTTCCACATTTCACAGCTGCGAAAGTGCATCATGGATCAGGAGGCGGTGGTGTCATTGGATGATATCCAGGTCGATGAGCGCTTAAATTATGTGGAGAGGCCGGTGGCCATTTTGTAAAGGAAGATGAAAGTACTGCAGAACAAGGATATACCATTGGTGAAGGTGCAGTGGGAGCAACGAAGAGGATCCGAGTGGACGTAGGAGCCGGAGGCCGAGATGCGGGAGCATTACCCGACATTGTTTGCCTCGGCGGACTTCGAGGATGAAGTCTAGTGCAAGTGGGGGAGAAATGTAACGCCCCGATCTTCAGTAAATTGACATACATAAGAACTTTCTTGAATTCAAGGTCTACTCGACGAGTTGGTATCCCTACTCGTCGAGTAGCATCGGGTTGGTCCGCGTGTTTAGTGATATACTCGACAAGTCCAAGTAGGGACTCGACGAGTAGGAGCTGGCAGATGAAAGCCTAAATCCCAGAGTTTTGGCACCCTGTTTAAGGATCACATATTCTCCTTAGCCTCTCTTGAATCTAGAAAACCCTAATTCGTGTTTACCCTCTTCTGTGTGTGTTCTTGACCTTGAAAGAAGATCCTTTGGAGTTAAGAGCTTGGAGTTCAAGAAGTTGGAGCTAGTGGTTGTTGTTGATCCAGATTCCTCTTTGGCATGACATCATTTAGAAGGTAACAAGTTGTAACCTTGATTCTCCTTTCATTAGATCTCCTCATGGTTGGGTTTAGAGCCCTTTTTAGGGTTTTGTGGTGATTCTCTGTGTTGGTTCAAGATTTGAGGTTGCAACCTCAGATCTGGGTTCCTTTAGCCTCTCTTTATCATAAAGTTCAGTATTTTCCAAGCTATGACCTATACCATTGCCTTAAGCCACTCCTTTTATCTTGTTTTGGGTCATACCATCTTGCATGCACGTAAAGTTGGCAACTTTACGCGATAATCATGCTTTAGAGGCTTAGATCTATAGTTTGGAGCCTTTTCATGACTTAAAAAGCTTCTGTATGGATGAGGGATTCAAGCTACTCGGCGAGTCGCATGGTCGACTCGGCGAAACATTTGAAGATGGTCATGGACTCGATGAGTTGGATGAATAACTCGGCGAGTCTGATGAATATTGCCTTAGACTCGACGAGCCTGTTGAGCGGCTCGGCTAGTCGGTTAGGGTTTTTCCAAATCGTTAGGTGTGTATAAACTTGTCGAGTTGCACGTGGGAAACCTCGACGAGTGATCTCAGAGTTTCAATCACGAGCCTTAGGAACTTGCCGAGTCAGTTTGGTGACTCGGTGAGTGGGCGAGTATTAAAGAAACTCGGCGAGCAGCTGAGGGTACTCGACGAGTTAAGGTCAACATGGACTGTTGACCTTGACTGATGACTTTGACTTTGACCATGAGTTGACCCGTTGACTTTTGAGGATAGTTTTGGAAAGATTGGAGATTTACGAGTATGGTTCGTAATAAATATAGGCGGTGGTGTTCGTGTCAGTGATCCAAGAGTTTGAGCTTATTCCTACGAGTCGGCATTGCAAGGTGAGTTATCCTCACTATACTTAAGGGTCTAAGGCACCAAGGTCGGCCCTTTGGAATGTATCTAGTTATGTTATGCTAGTATGATCTGTTAGATCGGTATCATAGAGGGTAGGATAATGTTATATGATACGTAGTATGAATTGTTAGATCGACATCCTAGTAGATAGGATGATATGATGAGCTATGTGGTATGATCTGTTAGATCAGTTTTGTCTGTAGACTCTTATGTGATTATCTGTTATATGTGCACATGGCTGTTTGGTGGTTGAGGTTTATCCGCTTCGTGCGGAGGCCAAGAGACCGGGGCATTCCAACCAATTGGTTCAGGGCCTAGGGTATTCCATCCCGAGGATGATTGGACCCATAGTGTGTTTGCATTCCAACCTACTGGTTGAGGGTCTGGGGTATTCCAACCCGATGGTTGACTGGACCCATTGTATATTGTGTTTATGATAATGTATATATTTTTGAGTATGGGTATTTTGGGGGAACTCACTAAGCTTTCGGGCTTACAGTTTCAGTTTATTGTTTCAAGTACATCATGGGATCGAGGCAAGGCAAAGACGTGATCATACTGCTCCTCACATTTTGATATGTATTATGGGAAAACTATGATAAAGACTATTTTGGAAACAAACTTGTAGTAACTATTGGTTTTTAAATGTTTTTGGAAAGTTTAAATCTGGCTTAAATTTTATGGGTGTTATACGGTCGAACATACATAGTGATATGAAAGTGTTGTGTGGAAGGGGTCTTGCTTAACATGCAAAAAGTATGACGATGATAATAAATTGATGACTCCTAGTAATCAAATGTTTGGAATATGTATCGATCGATCGATTGATCGATAGAGAGAGAGAGAGAGAGAGAGTGAGTGAGAGAGAGGCAGATAGATAGATAGATAGATAGAGAAAGAAAGAAAGAAAGAAGACTAGGCTGTTTAAGCCTTTAAGTGAGAGATTGTTGGGGTGCGAAGTCTTGATCTAAGTGTACTCCTAGTGATCAAAATGTGCTATTGATGAGCAAAGCATGCTCTTGGTGAGCTAAGTGCTCTCTTATAATCAAGTGTGCTCTTGGTAATCAAGGTGTGCTCCTAGTGATCAAATTGTGCTCCTATGATCAAAGTGTGCTCTTAGGAAGAAAAGGTGCTTTTGGTGAGATAATGTAAGTCCAAAGTTTTCGGGCATGTGAAGGATGCGCTCCAAGAATCCAGATGCACCACCTTGGAAGCATGATGTGCCCCCTGAAGCATATTATGCCCTCTTGGAATCAAGATGCACCCTTGGAGTATGATGTGCCACCTCAGAAGCAACGTGTACTACCTTGGAATAGGGATGAGCTTTAGAACCGGACCGGTTTGGAACCGGAACCGGTTTTCCTATATTATAGGAACCGGGAACCGGACCACCGGTTCTAGCGCCGGTTCCGGTTCCGGTCCCGGTTTTTCGGTTATTTTTCAAATTAGAACCGGTTGAAATATTATAAATGATATGCTATCTTCCGGAGCTTGTAAATGATTCAATACTTAACAAAATTAAGACTTTTTACATTCTAAATTGAAGTACATACACTAAATTACACGATGGAAAAAGAATCAAGTAATTCCGACTTCATATGAGTGAGTTATGCGCATTATAAAAGCTGAACAGATTCCAAAAAAATGCTTAAACAGAAAATACGCAACATTGATATGTTGTCTTCCGGCGTCTATAACTGATTCAATATCTAACCAAATTAAGTGTTTTTATAGTCTAAAATGAACTAAAAACATCAAATTACATGCTGGAAAAAAAATTAAGTAATTTCGATGTCATATGAATGAGTTATGCTCATTTAAAAAAATGGGACAGATTCAAAAAAACAAAAAAAAAATGCTAAAATAGAAAAAACGCAGCATCAATATTCTTTCTTTCGGGGCTTGTATCCGATTCAATATCTAATCAAAACATATGTGTGTATAGTCAAAAATGAATTAAAAACTCCAAATTAAATGTTGGAAAAAAAAATCAAATAATTTCGATTTCATATGAGTGAGTTATGCGCATTTTAAAAAACGGAAAAAATGTTAAACCGGTTCCGGTTTTTAGAACCGGGACCAGTTTTCATAAAAATGAAGAACCGGTAACCGGACCTAATTACCAATTCCGGTTCTGGTTCCGATCTGGTTCCGGTTCTGGTTCCGGTCCGGTTCCGGTTCCGGCGGTTCTAATGCTCATCCCTACCTTGGAAGTAATGTGTGCCCCCATGGATCATGATGCGCCCCATTGGAGCATGATGAACCATCTTGGAATCAATATGCACCCCTTAGAGCACGATGCGTTCTTATGTGCATGGAAGGTGGCCATGCACATCCCTCAAGGCTAAAGGTTCTAGAAACAGTTGAATGACATCCCATGATTGGTTGAAGAATACGGAAACCCCTTTATTGGCTAATTATGGATGAACTTGTCCCATCAGAATTTAGGTTTCCCATGCTTTCTTATAAATAGGCACATACCAATTTGATATTCCTTATGCAAAAAGCTCAAGCGAGCAATAATTGTGAGGTTGATAGCACATCCTTTGGAGCACTTAGTAAGAACATCCTTTGGAGATTTAATAACCCCCCTTCTCTCATTCGCCCATGGACATAGGTCACTTTAACCGAAACACATTACATATTGAGTTCAATGTTTTTATTTTATTTTTTAGAAGTTTTATTCCGTAAGTTTTACCGAAGTTTTTTTTTATCGTTTGTGCGGTTGTTTTGTTGAGTTTCCAACATTTTTGTATGAAGTTTTGTTCAAAGAGAATGAACTATAGAAGCAACGAAATAATTAACTTCCCCCGACTGAATCAAATGTAAATATGGTTTTGGAACGCCATAACTCTCAAGGTTTCCTTTTGTTCAGGCTTTCAGAAGAAGATGATGAATTTGTTAGAGATGGTTTTTTAGGAAGCAAAACCTTTGAAGAACATATATGTGGAGATCATTGAGGAAGTGTAGTTTGAACCTCAGGCAACAATGGTTGTTTTCTCGGGTCCATGGATGGCACCAAATGATGTGACAAGGAATCATGCCATTAGATCTTGGTGGTAGGTTTGGATAGTAGATCTAGAGTGGGTGCTGATAGTGAGTTCCCAACTTGATTCTTAGCTGCCACCATAGAACAAGTACGTTAGAACCACCCTAAGAACCTTGCCTCAGGAGCAGACTCTGACGATCAAGTTAGATTGATATGCAAGAAGATATGTTTTTTCTTGGCTTGAGAGAACCAACTTGAGGAGTGGTGTGTGTATGTTGGAGGATTAGGTCTTAGAATTAAGAATCCTCCTCATGGAGGAGGAAGTGTTGTATTTATAGGTCAGAAAGGAACAATTAGGTCTGACCTTCAGGACCAACTAGTCAAAGGCAGCGTTGTCAGGTGGTGATGCAAAGCAGGTTGTCATTCAGTGTTGCCAAGAAGTGATGTCATGTTGTGTAGGTCATTCCAATAGACCTAACATCATCAAGTCCACTTAGTTCGATGTGATTGGTTTGCTACCAATTAGATTGGATTGAATACGGTCATATAAATCATACAACATCACTCAATATTGAATTATTCTCCTAACAAGTGGTATCAAAGCATTGAAGGATTGCTCAATCCTTTTGGAAAATCAATGCATTTTCAAATTTAGATATGATCTGATTTCAGATTTGGTTTTTCTTCGAAAAATTCACTCTCAGAAGATTTTTGCCAAACAACAACTTTTTTCTTTTTCTACATTCGGTCTTCATCAGAGTTGAGGGGTCAGTTTTAGGTATCAACAGGGTGGATACTTCTAATGATGTGATGGATTATAAAACTGTTGAAGAAATAGGGATGATGAGTAAGCTGATGTTGAAATGGTTGTCAGAGGAGAGTGAACAGCAAGATCAACCCACTCCATCACAAATGAAAAGGTAAAGAGGTTGAAGAAATTCTTGGCACAAAAGTTGAGGGATACGTTTGTTGTTGAAGAAAAATTTAGAAGTAAGAGACTTATTCCTCAATTCATAGCTCCAACACAAGTTTTCACTAAAATGAAGTTCGCTCAAATGGATTAAACGGTAACACAAGTTTTCGATGTTGTGAAAGCCTTGAATAGGATAAATACTGGTATATACTATGCACATAAATTATGCCTTGAAGAATGGAATGATTTTGTGTGTAGTTTATCTACTTGTGTGAAGGATGTTTGTGTCAGGGATACTAAACGAAAATGAAAGTAGATGATACCAACATAGGATATTGAAGAACATTCCGAAAGTTTGAAGTCTATGAACGAGAAGATAGAAGAAGTTAGTGAATTGTAGATGTGTTATGAGAAGATTGTTTGAGATTTTTGTTAATTGTCCAACAAATAAGGACATGTTGTGAAGCTTGAGACGGAAACAAGTTTTTTCAGAAAAATCAAATTACCATTTTTTACGCTGCATATAACATAATTTAGGGGTATTTTTTCTACTTTATGTGTTGGATGTTTTGAATGAGTCAATAATGAATATAATGATGATGAGAAATTATTTGGCTCTTGACAAGAATACAAATTTATTTTTAACACTAACTATTAAGAGCTGGAAATCAAAAATCAGTATAATTATAAAGACAGTAACTAATATGACTAATGCCACTTGCTTCCATTTGTATTCATTCTCACGATGAGGTATTCATTCAGTTGGCACAACATCAACACTATAATCTTAGGTAAGCGTTGTTGTTTTTTTTTTTTTTTTTTTTTTTTGCTTCTAAAAGGTGGTTGGAGGTCTTGGTCTCTTGGGGATATGAGCCGTTTCATAATGGTGTTGGTGTTTCGTTTGGTGATGACTTTAAACTAAAATTTGTTTGTTTGTTTGGTGACAACACATATGTCCTAATACTTGGAAAAATAGGACATCTTAATAGCAAATTCATAGATTTCATTTCTCTGTAAATCATTTTTGATGTGCATGTCATTTTACAGCAAAAACATTAACCGGTAAATAACATCTTTGTAGATGGAATTTCGAAAATGGCATTGCTCAATCAATTTTTTTTTTAAGAAATGACATTTTTTCAAATAGCGAAAATGATATTTCTCAAAAGAAAAAGATAAAAGTCAAGAAGCCATTTTCATAGATGGCAAATATCATTTCTCAGCAAAATATCTGAGCTTAAACCTAAAAAGAAACAAAAAAATATTAAAGCAATACCTTAAAACGAGATTGGTGTTTAGGCATAAAGCTATAAACATTAGTTTTCATTTTTTTGTAAACAGAAGGGAAAAAACGAAAATGGTGTTTTTGTACATCTACATTTTAGGACCCATCTTTTTCGAAAAAGGTTGGTTGTTTGTAAAAATCACCAAAAACGACATCGTTTTGATGATTTTGCAGATGACCAACCTTTTTGCAGCGAAAAAGATGGCTATTTAGGTGATTTGGAAATTTTTGATTATTTTTGGATAATGATTTAATGGTATTAGACATATTTGTTATTTTTCCATGAAAAAACTTTAATATGGTTAATCAAATTTACAATCACCTTTAAGCTCATTTGTTATATACGGTTAATCAAATTTACAATCACCTTTAAGCTCATTTGTTATGCATATATTGACAACCTTACAAAGTTTTGCATAAGTTTTCGCATGCAATAAACTTGAATTCTAACCGAGATATTAATAGCACAAAATTACACACCAAAAAAGGTGGAAAAATGTGAGACAAGGGCTCACTCTCAACTTCTTGTCTATACAAAAGACATAATTATCATATTCATCCTCATCATAGAAAATAAGGCTTTTGAAATCCCATCCAACCTCTGCCCTAACTATAATTAGCCACCCAAAGCATGACGCAAGGCGGTTTTCTGTTGTGATGTCAATTTTTTAGGAAATTTGATTTCAAACCGGACTTTTAAATCCCCTCGAGAGTCGGGATCATTAGGAAGCGGCATACCCTCTTTGCTAACAACAAGCTCGTATTCAGGGGTAATAATGTCTTTTACTTCGATCGCAAGTTCTCGTTGATCAAGTGTGGTAATATTGATTGTGGTTCCTTTAAGTGCCTCCGCTAATGTAAGCCTATAGTTAACAAAAAGATCATTGCCATCTCTTTTATAGACTTGGTGAGGCTTCTCATGGATTACATACACAAGATCAGCTGGAAGCTCTTTAGCTTTTTGTTGGTTTCCTTTATCGGGAAATGTGATCTTGGTTCCATTTTTCCACCCGGGCTTTATGTCAATCGTCAATGTCTCCATTACTAGTGTCAATTGTCTGTCATGTAATGCATGAAATACCAATGTTGTAATACGTATAAATGACATTACAATGCGATAATTAAAATGTATAGGAAGTATATTGCTACATATCTTGCATTTTTTTCCCTTTATAACATCATCATGATGACTTAGTATGGCGTGATAATATCATGAACTTAATTATTACCCATTTTTGTCAACAAATGTTCTTGAAATCTGCATCTTCTTCGTTGATCCGTTATACAATTCCTCAAGACTGCAAGGCAATGTATTCTCAACAGGTGGCGGTTTCTTTAACATGGTGGATCCTTTAAACCTGTTATCAACATTACTATTATCGTTTCTTCCACCTCTACTTGTATCAAAATCAAAGCCACAACGATTACAAAATTCTTCAAGTATATCTATATCTTCAGCTGTTCGACCACTAAACCCATTTTCGGTTTTGGAATCATCACTTGGTGGTGTTTCTTTCAAATCTTCTTCACCATGTTGATCGTATAACAATCTCTTCTGAGGGTTGCCTAGTACCTGGAATTGGAATCCTCAATTTAGAATTTGTGATGAAAGGCTAAATGCAAGAAAGAGGGTTTTGGAAATTACTTCAAAAGCTTCAGAGATTTGAATGAACTTGGCTTCGGCCTCATACATGTTGTTAGGGTTCTTATCAGGATGCCATTTCATCGCAAGATTTCTGTATGCCTTCTTAAGATCCTCATCATTGACGGTTTTAGATACATTCAGTATCTTATAATAATCGTCGTCCATCTCTGTCGAACCCTAAATCAGCTACTTTCAATAGCAATGCTGTTTATATAGAATTAATTCAAAACAGAGAAAGGAAACGCCTGAAATATGATTTGTGCAGCAACTTCAATTCTTAATGATCTCAGTGGCCGTTGGTTTGGAATTGGATGGTGCGACGGTGGTTACGGAATAAAGAAGTTACGTAAACGCCCCTTCTTCTTTAATTGAATAATCAGATTCTGCTATTTTTATAAAATAGGGAAATTGAGAAATTGCCGTAATGTAATGTAATATAACCATAATCTAACCACAATGTAATGTAATATAACCATAATGTAAAGTAATATGTATTCCAATAAAAATAACTAAAAGAAATTGTTTTTTTTTCTTTTTTTTTTTGGCAAAAACAACCGCCAAAGTCTTGAATGAACATTTTGGAATGAGAAAAAATTTCTAAGAAAAAATACATTTTGAACTAACATTCAAAATACATTTTGAACTAACATTCCAATATTCTTGAATGAAATTTCAGAGTTTTTATTTTATTTTATTTTATTTTTTTTTCCGAAATCCGATTAATAATTCCTGATTTTTGAGAAAAAAACATACTTTTTACTTAAATCTAAGAAAAAGTTAAACAAAATATATACAATATTATGGTATAAAATTAAACATTTAATTGAAAAACGGTAATATTAAACATTTCAAAATAAATATTTCTGACATAAATAGAGAGATTTCTTTGGAAAAAAATTAAAAAAACGAAAAAGAAATCCAAATTTTGAAGATCAAATGTGGAATGAGAAGTTGGAAAGTAAATATTCAAAAAACTATAAATAAAATTGTTATTTAAAAAGAAATCTCATTTATAATGATTAATTTATTTGATCTCCCTAAAAAAAATTACAACAAAGAAACCCTAATTGCCTAATCATTTGTCTTCTTTTAGTTACTTACAACACCCAAGCCACTCCTTGGCTCCATGCTGAATTTGTTAGAATTTTTATCATGATATGTTTTTATTGATTTTGTTTATTTGCCTTTCAGTAAATTTATTAACTTTTAAGACTACATTAGTTTATCAAATTTATTAACTTTTATGCTGAATATAATTATTTGTAATACTAGCATTGCTGATTATTTCCGTCAACCTTGATCCAAATATTATTACGCTTGACCTCATTCGAGATTCGAAATCTTCATATGCTTTAGCTACTTGTTAATGTGTAGGTTGTTCATTTGACATCATCATCGTTTGCAAGTTAATCACAAATTATATGATAACCAATTTGTGGTATTCATCTTTTTATTTTCTTCGTTAGAAAAATAGAAAATCATATATGATAATCATAAATTATAAACTTTTTATTTTTATTAACAATGTATTTTTTTTATTTACTATTATTAATTAACTTCTATACCGTTTGAATATATACACTTCGAATAATTTTATATATCCGTCAACCTTTGATCCAAATATTATTACGCTTGACCTCATTCGAGATTCGAAATCTTCATATGCTTTAGCACCACATGTTCCACAGTGTGCGCCAAATTGTTTTAGTTAAAAAGATCTATGAAGCTAATCAAACAAATCTAGAAAAAGGGTTGTTGTGTTTCAGAATGTATATCTTAAAATGTAGAAATGTGGAAGTGGAAAGAACAATGCGAGATATACAAGGAAAGTCTTTGATCTTTTAAGATCTCCGACATAAAACCTCGGATGTCTGAGACAATTTGTTTAATATGAATGAGTTACAATTGAGGTTATGAGAGCTAGAGAGAGGACACCCAGGCGATTGTGTTCATGTGTCCTCTCAACTCATAGTATTTACATATAATTACAATGAATTCCGACTTGTAAGCTAACAACTTGTTCCTATAAATTTGGAAATGTTCTCTTATCCTTACTTGAACGTTGGAACCTGATTTTACTTGGCCTACCTTTATTCAAGATCGAAGATGTGAATGAAGATGTTAAACAATTCAAGATTGAAGATAATGATAAAGATGTTAGATGTTAAGTAAGATAAAATTTCAGCCATAACAAGAACAACCATGTTTCTCCATCAAATATGAAGATCATAATAATAAAATTCGTCATATCTTTCTAGCGGCGTACTTTGTAATTTTTTAGGTGAAATTAATAATATTGAAATAATAACAAGAAAATAAAGAATACAAATGATAATCTTTATCCCAAGCTCATTTCCTAAGAACAAGGTCTGAAGTTTTTATATCATCAATATTTGCAGCAACAAACAAGCAACGATTAAAAAATAAATAAAAAATCAGAAGAACCAATTCCTTTAACATGTTTGCACTTTGTTTAATGCAATCGCAAAAAAAATGGTGGTGTTGGTGTGGTTACATGTTACCTATGGAAGAAGTCCAAAACTTCTGGGTGAAGTAGATTTTACGACGTTAAAGATTCTGTTTATGAGTTCTACTCCACATTCATAATCTCTAAGCTTCCATAAACATCGTAGCTTTAGTTTTCCCTCTTCCTTTGCTGGCCTCCAACCAACGACCTACATCAAGTATACAAAATCAAAATCAATCAATTTTTACCCCAAATCATACCAAACAAGTCAAGAACACTAACACCCATAGTTTAAGACTAAGCACTAAAAAATAGAGAGCGAAGGTTTGGTGAAATGAACCTTTCACAATAGTTGTTGTGCATCATCATCAGAAAATGGGATACTACAAATGGGAAATTATAGTGCATTTTTGTTGAGTAAGGGATATAACAACAACATAGGGGATGAGAATCGAGTGCATTGGTGTCCAAAGTATCTACTTTATCACTAGAATTTGTCTCTATTTCCGCTTTTGGCGCCAAAGTCATCCATAAAATTATTGTCCAAAGCAAAACTTTTTCTTCTTGTTGGCATTGACACTCGACTAAGCAGACGATGGTCATTCAAAATTACAGGATTGTAGAGAAAGTAAGTGGATGACCGAAGCAAAGAGTCGTAAAACCCGCCATCGATCGTCTTTCTTAATTCTTATCTTCCCTTGCATACAGAGGGATGGACCAAGCTTTGTTTAGTTTTCCATATCTCATCGGATTTTTATTTAAAAAATGGTAAATATTACAAAACCACTAATGTTATGCATTAGTTATATTTTGATAACCAAACTAACCATAAGCTTCAAATAAGATGTAAAAATTTCACGGGTTGCAAACCTGACCTCTGGATATTGATCGACTACACGCCTCCAAACCTCCAAACTCATTTTGAAGTTGTGTATTTAATATAAAATACGGTTTTATATAACCAATACATATTTAATACATAAAATTATGGTTTGAATGTAAAAAAACATTGTATTTAAAAAAATATTGTTTTTAAATAAAAATTACATTTATACGATTTAGAATGTATTTTATATATATATATATATATATATATATATATATATATATATATATATATGGTTTCAAGTTGAAAATGATCAACATTGAACAAAATTGGAAAAAATAATATTCAATTTGGAACAGAAAAACAGAGCGTTAAAATTGAAAAAAAAAAAAACTAAAAAAGTGAAAACTTTGTACCTTTTGTGGGAAAAAAATTCAACTGTCAACAGGTAACCAGGTTATATTATGTCAACAGGTAACCGGGTTGACCGATTAAGTAGTCAGAATTATAAAAAAAAAATTAAAAAACACAGTGTCAAATTTGAGACAAAAAAACACAATGTCAAATTATAATTTTTATAAACTTAATGTCTTTCTTAAAAAAATAATATTAAATAAGAAAAAAATATACATGTGATGTCAACAAGAAAGCTCCGAATTTTTATAATGCTTAATTTTTATAGATACATGCCTAATATTTTGAAATTGGGCTTTGGCCCTGATTTCCAATAACTAACCGGTTAAACAAAAAGTCAAAATTAGATTAATCACCGCCCTATCTTTGTTCGCGGAGTCGACCTGGTTTCACCACTGCTGTAATCAATTACCGTTCAACCTCTCACCAGTCACCACTGCTGGCCAGGTATATCCCTCAATTCCTCCATTTCTTTCTTCTCTCCGTTTCTCTCTTCTCTCTTGTCCGCTGGAAAATGGAATCAACATTTAGCCAATCAGGAATGTCAAACATTTGATTTACTGTTACCATGTCTGATTTTGGGGGTATCTCCTAGAGAATCTATTTAAGGGTATCTCCTTTATCTGAATCATGGTTGATTAAGTAGTATGTTGAAGCACTGATTTTATTTTTCTGATCTATCTTCTCCTGTAAATGGTTTTCACCTTTTTATGATCAATTGTCTTTTTATGTTCAATTGGTTTGAATAAACGAACCATGGCTCAATATTATGCTTCACGGTCTTTTCTCTTAATACTTCTTAAAGTAAAAGACTAAGGGTAAATCTGTCATATTCATGATATGGTGAATCTTTTTGTGTAATAGTTCTTAAAGTAAAAGACTAAGTTAAATTTGTAAACATTTGTAATGTGATTCATATTCCTGCATCTTTGTGATTCTTGTTTGGTTTTAGTCTACACTATATCATTTAATAGAGATTAAATGTGAAGCTTAATCAGTAGGTGTAAATTCCTACATCATGAGCCCTGTTTGGTTCTACGCTACACTACATCAAGGGTTAACGTATTGATATAGATTCCTGTTTGATACAATCAGGCCAAACAGTTCTATTATTCATCTTTAAAATTCGTTTTGTTAAATTTTTTAGTAGATCAGATGTAACCATTTAAATGTTGCTTTATCTGTTGTCATATTGAAGAAACAACATAATGTGAGGTCATCTTATGGTTCAAAATTAACATAATGAAAGAGACTTTCATGTGTGAATATAAACTTACTATTAGAATCCCTGTTGATGAAAGCATAGGATAAGAACTATCTTAAAGTGGAATTTGTAGATTTACACACAGGGTTCCATACTTTTCAAAGATAACAACATTTATGATGTTTGAATAATGGATTACACTGATTTATATTTTGAGAATATGCCTATTTCTTAGCCAAGGACTTTATTGACGAGGAATTTGGAACAAAGTGTTGATAAGGGAAAGGCTAATCATGTAGTTGTTATGAATTAAGGAGGGCTTATTCAACAACTTCACAATGCAGGATAAGTAAATGTTATATTTGTTAGCAAAAGAAGAAAAATATGTTGATGTTTGTTTTTAATGTTGTTATATAATTATTTTGTTTTCAAGGTTGAGCATATACTGCATCTACAAAAGCAACTGACATTAATGAGTATTGAGCACAATGTAAATGTAAATGTAAATGACTCCTCCATCATGTCACCTGTTGATAAATTGTCATTTGTTATCATTACTTACACATTCTAAATATGATTTTATTTTAACTTTTTTAATGATGAACAAACAGATTTGATCAGAATTGGATGATGCAATAGCGAGTGAATGCCCATTTTTTGGGGATTTAAATTTAATGATAAGTCAGGTTTCAAAGCCGTTTGTTTCCCCTGTGGAATTATAAGAATGTTGGAATTGAGAAGGGGATTTCTTTTGTCGTATAATACAAGAAAAACACATTGATATATATATATATATATATATATATATATATATATATATATATATATATATATATATATATATATATATATATATATATATAGAGAGAGAGAGAGAGAGAGAGAGTTTTATCTAATAGAAATATATAAACATCATATAATTATTGATTATAAAATATTATTTTTAACCTATAATCACCATTTCTAGTCATTTTTGAGGTTGCTAAGTCATAAAAATAAGATCTTAAGAGTTATAGTCCACCCATGCATGAATTGTTGGTCGGGGATTTAAATTTAATGATAAGTTAGGTTTCAAAGCCGTTTGTTTCCCCTGTGAAATTATAAGAATGTTGGAATTGAGAAGGGGATTTCTTTTGTCGTATAATACAAGAAAAACACATTGATATATATATATATATATATATATATATATATATAGAGAGAGAGAGAGAGAGAGAGTTTTATCTAATAGAAATATATAAACATCATATAATTATTGATTATAAAATATTATTTTTAACCTATAATCACCATTTCTAGTCATTTTTGAGGTTGCTAAGTCATAAAAATAAGATCTTAAGAGTTATAGTCCACCCATGCATGAATTGTTGGTCATTTTGTGAAGTATGAACTTAGGGTTTGGTTTTGGGCTCTATTAAACCATGTAAAAGCTTAAATTTGTCAACTTTATTAGTTAGGACCTTCCCAAGAATTAGATATGTGAATTGGATGTTTAGATTTTGGGTGTTAAGTGCTTAAAATGGATTTTTGACATCAGGGTGGTACGTTGGGAGTAACCCTGGGGTATGCATGGTGTAACATGCTCTTCCCCGTTTCCCTTTCTGTTGAAGCCCAGTACGCAAGGCGTAATGGGGAGGTAAACATGGCGTACTCCCAGAAGCCCTTTTGTGCCATTTTGGGCCTTAGGTCATTATAGGTTTTGGCCCATGCTTGGTTGGGTCTAGCTTGGAGAGGGTAGAATGGTCTTTTACCATTAGTAAGACAAACTATGTTTTCGATATTTGATTATGGGTTATTACCCTGATTATTAATTAGGGTTGATTTTTAGATATGTTCAACGTGAGGAGTAGTTCTAGCAGTAGCTCGAGTGTGTGATTTGTTTATCATCAGATTGAGGCGAGTCTCCTCACAGTATTTACGACTCAAAGACACCAATGCCATCCCGATGTTTTATGTTATAGGATGGTAGCTATCTATATGACTCTTGTAGGTATTTTATGTGTTTGTATGTATACCGAACGAGGACTGATGAATGTGTTGGGCATGGTCCATCGCATGTTACTGATAAATCTGTATCGGGCGGGGCCCATTATATGTATGATATGTGGTATTTTGGGGAATTCACTAAGCGTTATGCTTATGGTTTGTGTTTAAAATGTTTTTCAAGTACTTACGGTTCGAAGGGGAAGGGCCCGACATGATGGCACGACATCTATGCGTGTTCTACATTTTATGATTTTGGATTGTACTCTAATAATTATTTTCTACATTGACATACTTTGATGGTTTATGAAATGAATGGTTGATGGTTTTGGTTGTTTTAAAACAAAAAAATTTACCTAGTATTTTTGGGATGTTACAAGTGTATATACAATATTATTACATGACAATCTTAATGGAAGTATTATTACTTAAAAGATTAATGTATACTAAATATCTAATACTTTGCGATAAATATATATGTTGTATTATGATAGTATTTCATAAACATGGATTTGATTGGGAGTTGATTTCATGGATTGTAGTATTGTCTAGTTTTAAACTAAGACATATAAATGATGTTTAGTTTCCAAGTAAGTTGAACAAATGTGTAGTCATACTCTGTATTTGAGGTTGTCTATTATTTGGATAAAATCGAATTGTCCAATTGTACAATTTGGACTGGATTATTTGATTCAAATATTTGGATTTTCGGATTGGTTTTCAATAAAACCGAATTATTATTTTGAATTTAGGATTGATTTATAAAATAAGAATCGAATAGTCCAACAAAACCGAATAGCAATTATTATTTATTTATTTTAAATATATCTATAATCATTTATTAGTTTTATAAATTATTTTTTCAAATAACTTCAAAAAAATTTACCTAATAAAAAATATTAATATGCATCTTTTTCTCAAAAGTTTTTTATCTATAAAATATTAAACTATAATATACCTTTTTAGTAGTTGTATATAAATTTTAAATAACAACTAAATAAATTGTTGTTGCTTCTGGAGTAAAAATTGGATAATATTATAATTATATGTCATTTTAAAATGTTTTGGTTTTTGAAAACAAAATTATATAAACCGATCCAATTGAATTATAACTGGACCAGATCGGATCGGATTTGAATTTAGTTTGGACTATTCGGATCTATATTTTGAAAACCGAAATCAAATTGGATTCACTTAATTGGATTCGATGGAACCGATCCATCTAGATGAACACCACTACCTGTATTGCGATAGTATTGCATGAATAGGACGTCTGTATTGAAAATGAATTACGAGTATTGTGATCTGGTCTAGTTACAAACTAAGGGTTGTTAAGGATTATTTAGTTCAAAGGAAGTTGGATAAGTGCTTATTTATACCCTGTATTGTGATAGTATTTCATTAAACGTGAAATTTTTTTATCGGAAATTGATTACAGGTATTGTTGTATTGTCTAGTTGTAAACTAAGACTTAAAAGGGATGCTTAGTTCAGTTAAGCTAAAGAGAGGCAACCCTTGATCCATTGTCGCCATTTTTGACCAAAATCCATTTGATCCATTATTGAATCCAAATAATCCTAATTTATGCAGTCGAATGCCTTTTCAAAGTCTATTTTGAAGAGGAACGCCTTAGACTTGCTTTTTTTGCACCATGAGATAACCGCGTTTATGAGCAAGGGTCCATCAATGATATTACGATCTTTAATAAATGTGGATTGTGTGGGACTGATTACATGAGATACGACTGATTTTGAATCTCTCAGCTAACAATTTGGAGATAATCTTATACAAACATCCAATTGGACTAATTGGGTGGTAGTCGTCCAAGGTGTTTGGATCATTTAGTTTAGGAATTAGAATGATGAATGATGAATTACATTCTCTGTCAACCTTCCCCGTGTTTTCGAATTGTTTAACAACCATTTAGATGTCAGATCCAACAGTTTCCTAATGTTTTTTAAGAAAAGTAAAGGTGAACCTCTGGCCCAGGGGCTTTATCCACACCATATAGCCATACTACATCTCTAACTTCCTCCATGGTGAATGGCACTTCTAAATTCTGCTTGATAGTACCCGTCGGTTTCCTGAACTTGTCACTGAGGAAATTGGGTCTGTTGTTAGATGTTTTACTGAATTTTTTGGAGAAGTGGTTAAATGCTTCATATTTGATTTTTTCTGGGTCTGTGATCTAGAAGCCGTTTATTTTTATACCTGAAAGTCTTTATGATCTGATATTTTGTTGATGAGACCGTGAAAGTAACCTATGTTCTCGTCTCTTTCTATAGACCATTTACATCTCGATTTTTGTTTGATGTCCAGAAGACAACTGGATTCCAGTTTCATCAGCTCCTTATGCAAATCAGTTCTACTTTCAAGTGTTCGTAGGTCAGGCATTTGGATCTCGACTTCTCTATCGATGGAGTCAATTTTTGCTGTTAATTTATCTATCTTTTTTGTAGCCTCTTCGTTTTTGTCACGTCTCCATAGTTTGATTTTTTTCTTTGATGCTTTTTAGTTACTAGCAACCACTGATAATGGGGGAAAGAGATGTGAAATATTTGTACTCCAAGTTGCATACCCACCCTGCTTTTACGACATCTTAAATTCCAACATCAAGCAACCAGGAGTTGAAAAAACGGAATTACGAAGGGCCAAAGTCGACGACATTATTCGATAGAAGCAAAGGATAGTGGCTCGGATAAAGCTTTGGTAATGTCGTGACTTTCATGTGAGGCCAGTCGATTATAGTGTTGTTAGACTGTAACGACCAAAAATTTCAACATAATTTAAACTTTTCAAAACAATCCATTTTAATAACATTATTACAAAAAAAATTTCAATACATTATTTATCAGAGTATTCCCAGGTCCATTTCATAAAACATAAACGCGAGGAACGGTACGATCACGCCTTTGCCTTGCCACGGTCTCCTGAAGAACCTGAAAAACATTAAACCACAACTGTAAGCCCGAAAGCTTAGTGAGATACCCCCAAAATACCAACCACATATACGCCCTTCCAAGCTACGATCTTCCGGTCCAAAACATATTGCCTTTCGGCCCATAACATATTGCCTTCCAGCCCATAGCATAAAAAGCATACATAACATAACAGAACATAGAGCAGTCATGCATATCGGGTTTACTGTGTGACTGGTCCGCCGTATCGGGCCTTCAGTCCACCGGGTCCACCTTCCGAGTCTAGTCATGTCCTTCGAGTCTACAGTGTGGTTGGTCCGCCCGCACCGGACCTTCAACCCACCTGGTCCACTCTCTGAGTCTACAGTACGACTGGTCTGCCCGCATCGGGACTTCAGTCGGTCTGGTCCACTCTCCGAGCCTCGGCACATCAGGTCCGCCCTCGTGGGGCCTACAGCCTATCCGGACCGCTCACTGGGCCTTCGGAACAACCGGTCCGCCCTGGGTATCTTGGCCTACAACACAAAGCAGGACCCGCCTCAACCCATCTCCAGTCCATGTGCACATAACATACAATCATATAACAGTCATAGTCAACAAACCGATCAAGCAGATCACATAACATATCATTACCCTAACCAGGTTACCGACCTAACCGGTCACTAGCATAACATCACTCTACATATCGGGAAACTGACCTTAACCATGTCTCTAGCATATACCATCCTAGCTACCAGGATGCAAACATATCAAGCAATAACATAATAACCATATCCGAATCTTAATCCAATAAAGGGACCATAATAACCATATCCGTCCCATTACGCTGGGCGTACGTCCAGCTTACGCTGGGCGTACCCAACCACCTTTCAAAACCAAAAGCATGCATGCATGCCATGCATGCATGGGACCATATCCTTCTTATTCCACAAAGGACTATAAACAATGATCAACTTCGAGGCACCACAACTCCTCTAATCTAAACCCACTCTCAAATAACTTTACATTCTTACGAGGGTGACGAGAAGCCCAATACTTCTAACACATACACCCACCCGAAACCTTCTCGGATGAAACTCATTTCTCGAAAGGGACCATAATTACCTTTCTCTTAAATCTCAGGGATTCATAATTAACACTTAAAGAACAGGGTGTTACATAAACACTAGAAAATGATCTAATTTTCAATGTTTAGAGCCGTCGGCACTCATATATGCAAACCGTCTTCCACCAACCTGAATGCCAATCAATCCAGACTTAGGTCACATTTGATAGTTTTTGTCTGAGAAAGTGTTGTTTGGGAAAGTTTTCTGGCTGAGAATGAAATCATGTTGTTTGATTGTACATTTGACTGACTGTGTTGAATGATGAAAAATGACCCGGTTTATATTCGATAGTGGTGGGATGGATGAGATTTTATAAATTAAATTAGGATAGTGATGTTGTAAAAAAAAAGAACTAATTTAATAAAATTAATTAAAAAATTAACTAAAAGAAATTAATAATCTAATAAAGTAATATCCATTAATATATAAATATTATATATCATAAATAATATTTATGAATATCTAATAATCCAATAAAAAGAATTAATCCATAAAAAGGAAATTAACAAAAAAGAATTATTTAAAAGAAATTAATAATCCAATAAAATAATATTTATTAATGTATAAATATTATATATTAAAATATTATTTCTTAATATAAAATAATACCTTAAAAAGGTAATATATCAATAAAAAAATCAATTTAAACAAAAAGTTATTTAAAAAAATTAATAATCCGAGAAAGAAAGAAAGAGGCGGGGTTTGGGGCATAATTGTCTTTCCATTACATTCAGCCAGAAAGATATGATTTTGAAGTTTTCTGGAAAAGACATATCTTACTGGAAAAAACCCCATTTTTTGTACAAATCAAATAGTCTTTCCGGTCCATTCAATCAGAAAGATCTGCTTGGACCTGAAAAGATGCGTATCAAACGGGGTTAGATATGAATTTATTGAAGTGATATGTTGTGTTTGGGTTGAAAGATGAGCCTAATCTTTCCTCTTCTTCTTCTGATCGCACTTCTTTGAAATCTCCAAAGAGAACCCATCGCATGGTATGTTTGCTCTAATGATGTGTTTCAGATCAGACCAAAGAAGTCTTCTCCGAGATGGGTCATTCGGTGCATAAATGTTTACAATGTCATATTTTAAGTTGGATATTATCCGTGTGCCTTTAATAATCAATAAGCATTGCCCTTTAATGTCATATTCATACAAAAAGGCTTCTAGTTTATATTTTTAAAAAATTTAAGACATGACTAGTATGCTTTATTATATATATATATATATATATATATATATATATATATATATATATATATATATATATATATATATATATATATATATATATATATATATATATATATATATATATATATATATCAACTTTTGTGCCATTGAATTTAAATAAAAGAGTCAATGAACAAAATTAAAGAGGTCCGATTTAAAAAATAAATATGTAGTTTAAAAAAAACAATATATATATTTTTAATTTTTAATTAATTAATTAATTAATTTATTTGACATTTGCCCTGGAAAATAAAATACAAAAACGTTGAAAAAGGTATCCATTTGAGAGGCTCGTGCTAGGAGTACACGTGAGAGGCTAGTGAAAACAGAGTTTAAAAGGGTTGACCAGAACCAGGTAGTTGACCGGTCTTTGACATGCTTCTACCGATGATACATAATGCATGTTGATGTTATCATGCAACTTTACTTTTATGCCGGACTCGTTCTCACTAACACGCCATCCACCGCACGCCTCTTTCTTTTTTCTTTTTTTATGTTTACCCCACACACCCCCTCCCTTTGCTTTTATATTACTTCCGCCACTACTTTTCTCTAAAAAAATATTAATTATTAACTTACATCTCTACTAGTCATGTTAAAATTGTATTTTTATCAATAAAATCAACTAATATTAATTATATATATCTGCAACTATCTTAAATATATGTGACCTATGTATCTCTATTAATTAATTGGACTTGTTAACTTTTGAAGAAGTGTCTGTTCTTTTCCCATCACAAACGATGGATTCAAAACGATAAAATAATAAAGAGCATAATGGATGATATCATGATACATTTAACTAGAGATAATATCGTCATCTGACAAGTACTAAGGAACTACACTTATTTTGTAATAAACATGACCAAGTTGTAAATGTGACTATAAATATATATAGTTCATTAGTAGGTATCCACGCTATGTTCCCTTCCAAAACTAATTTCTATGATTATCGTAAACGGAAGTATAACGGGATATAGGTAAAAATAGTAAATTTGTGACTACTGCGTACGAGGTCTGTCATGTATATTATAATTCACCTTTACGTGCATGGCAAGTGACCTTCAAAATAGCCCTATCATTCACTCCACCTCCACACAAATATATCTATATATATATATATATATATATATATATATATATATATATATATATATATATATATATATATATATATATATATATATATATATATATATATATATATATGGGTTTAGTGAATATACCTAACAACCTTATATAAGCTTAGGTTCCTAACCTCATCAAACTACGTCATTTTGCATTAAATTTTCATTGCAATCATCCAAGGTTCTTAAACTTCATCCCTAAACTTGATTTACTTCAAAAAAATTTGGAAATTCATCATTATATTTCTCCTACATACTGTCATTTGTAGCGGTAGGATATGAAGTCCATCAGGTGGTATTCGATAGAAAGATGTGATGTAAAGGAAAGATATTGGTGAAAGTCCAAAGATTTTGAAAGTAATCAAGTTATGGGGTTGAAGTTGAAGAACCTTAGGCAATTACAATGTAAATATGATACAAACCGATATAGTATTATGTAGTTAGGTACCTAAGCTTATATAAGGTTGTTAGGTATATTCACTTTACCCTATATATATATATATATATATATATATATATATATATATATATATATATATATATATATATATATATATATATATATATATATATATATATAGGTTCAGGTTCATTTGAGACCATTCTAATTTTGTGAGACCGTGAGACCAAATCTAAAAATAATTTTAAAATGCAAAATAAATTGAAAAATCCAAAAATTCTTTTTTTAAATATTATTTTTGGAACTTGAATTAACTAAAAAAATATAAAAATATATAAAAAAAATAAAAAAAATAAAAAAAATTCCGTTTTTTTTTTAAAAATACGTGAAATATTCTAAATAGAATATTACACTGACATATTCTAAAAAATAATTTTAAAATGCAAAATTAATGGAAAAATCTAAAAATTCTTTTTTTAAATATTATTTTCGGAACTTGAATTAACTAAAAAAAATTTAAAAAAAATAAAAAAAAATTCTATTTTTTTTGAAAAATACGTGAAATATTCTAAATAGAATATTACACTGTACATATTCTAAAAATAATTTTAAAATGCAAAATAAATGGAAAAATCAAAAAATTCTTTTTTTAAATATTATTTTCGGAACATGAATTAACTAAAATAAAATAAAAATAAATAAAAATAAATAAAAAAATGCGTCTCACGGTCTCACAAAATATAGGTGGTCTCAAATGAACCTAACCACATATATATATATATATATATATATATATATATATATATATATATATATATATATATATATATATATATATATATATATATATATATATATATATTAGTTTATAAACCGTGGGAACCACGGTTATAAAATTAATTAAACTTTTATAATAAAAATTTAAAATTATTAATAAATTATTTTAAATAAATTATTAATTAGGAAATTTTTTAATCATATAAAATTATAATCATTGATTTAAATAAATATGTTTAATCATATATGATTATATGATAGAAAGATATAATAATATATGATTATACATGTTTATACATATATACCTAATCATAAATTATTATACATATATGTGTACGATTTCACAAATTAAACAATCATATATGATTACGACAATTGATGACATAAGAGGTGGTGATGACAGAGGTGGCGGTGTTATAAGTGGTGGAGGTGGTAGTGATGAGATCGGCTGGTGACAGAGGTGGTGATAGTTGTAGTGGCGGTGGCAGTTATGGTGGTGGGGATGGTGTCAGAGAAGAAAGGAACGTGTGACGCTATATAATCATTTATGATCATAAAAGACTCGTCGCGCCGGTACACAAGAGGGTTAGAGAGACAGATGTGAAATATATGACTAAATTTGAATCTTAAAATCTCAATTTTATTTTGAATCTCAATGGAACCTATATATATATGTATATATATATATATATATATATATATATATATATATATATATATATATCTATATATATATATATATATATATATATATATATATATATATATATATATCCGGTAAGAAATATTTTTTGGTTGGAAGGTAATAAGTTTTTTTCTACATATTTTTCTGACGAACAAAATAAATGAATCACTAGATGATTCATTTGTAAGATGAATAACAAGAAAAAATTCCCAAAAAAAATATATTTATGATTCATTTTAAAGTAAATTAAGAAAAAATTCACTTTTATGATAATTTTAGTGAATAATAACAAAATTATTGTATAAATGAATCATCGATATGTTTTTTTTGAGAATTTTTCCTTGTGAATCATCTTACAAATGAATTATCTAATGATTCATTTTGTTTGTTCGCAAAAAAAATATGTAGAAAAAAAACTTCTTAACTTTCTACCAAAAATTTCCTTCTTATTTGATCTTGACTCTCTCTCTCTCTCTCTCTCTATATATATATATATATATATATATATATATATATATATATATATATATATATATATATATATATATATATATATATATATATATATATATATATATATATATATATATATATATATGGAGTGGTTCAAATGCAAACTATAAAAGATTAAAAACCCTAAGAATCATCATTTAATAAGTAAATATATATATTGTGAATATTACTAACTACGTTAAAATCTTAATTTTTTTTTCTTTTTGGTAAAAAAGTGGTAACATTGTACTTTTTTTTAGTTTAATATTTTTATTCATATAGTCATTTCATATTTTGACACAAAATTTATGTAAAATACAGCTCTATACAGTTTATTTATAGTTTAATACATAAAATTCACAACTTAATACAATCTATTTAACACAAATTCACAAATTCAAAGAAGTCAAACGCAAACTCTAGCACCACCATCACCACATACTACCATAAACCACATGTGCCAACTTCACAATTTTTTTTTTTTGCAAATCAGATCTATATATAAATCATGTAGTGAGAGAGTAAATTCTACATTCATAATTTAATAAACCTGCTAATTAACTCATTTTGAATTTAATACAAAACAACTAAAAAATAATGCATTCTTACGTACTTATACAAAACAAAAAATATCTATACGGTCATGAGAAGGCGGGTGATATAGTTGCTGAAGCTGCATGAATAAATATCATAGAACGAAGAATCACTGCACAAAAAATATCTCTGTTGTGCCGAAAATGTACCAAAATACCCAAACTACGGTGCCGGAACTCTCGAAGTGGTCTTCAATAGAAAATAAAGTCCACATGCTCAAAATACATGATTTGTCAACCGAAGATCAAGAGCGACAAGTCATAAAATCCCATAAAGTGAAGAATGTGAAACAACTTTGTTAATCAATCGTCATTGCGGTGTAAGCATCACAAAGAATGATATGAAGTCCGACTGTGGTATGGGGTATTCTTCCAAATAATCGGCATGAAGTAAACCAATGTGACAATCCAAGGTTCGGTTGTAGCAAAAATTGGTGTTAAAAAAAATAATTGATTTTAATAAAAAAATTGTGTTAAAAAAATTTATTAGCTGAATAAAAATTATTGGCATTAAAAAAATTGGCTAAAAAAAATAATAATGGTTGAATAAAAAAATGAAGTTTAAAAAATAAGAGGTTTTTTCCTAAAAAAAAAAGAAGGGGTTGATGAGAGGGGAGGAGGAGGAAAGGAGGGGGGAAGGATAAGGAGGGAAGAAGAGAAGGGAGGAGGGAGCTGGAGAGGGAGAAGGGAGGGATGAAGGAGGAGGGGGAGGGCTGGGCGAAGGAGGGGGGGGGGAGAAGAAGGAGGAAGGGCTGAAGACTATCCGAAGTTAAGAGGATTGCGAGTCTAGGAGGCTTCAGATGAGAGGGGGAAAGCAGGGTGAGGTTGCGGTGGAAGGGGGGAGGGGCTTGGGTGTGGACGCAAATGGGGGGGGGGTGGATCAGAGGGTGTGGCTGCGGATGGAGGGTAGGTAGTGGGTTCGGATGCGGGAGTGAAGGATGGCAAGGGAAGCGAGCTGCAGTAGGGCGAAGAGGCAAGCAACCTGACTGCGGATCAATGTTGCGGTTCGAAGCGAGTCCGCAAGAGGCTAATAACGGTCCGAACCGGAGAAGGGAGTCCGTGGTCTCTCGGTTGCCAGGCAAGGAGATTGCGGGTGAGGAGGTCAGACCGAGGCTGTAGTTCATCAGCAAACCTCATATATATATATATATATATATATATATATATATATATATATATATATATATATTTTTTAAATAAAAATAAGGGAAAAGGGGTTTTGGTAAAAGGAAAAAGGAGTGTGCAGGTGGGTTTTTTAGGGACAAAAGGTGATGGGATTGGAGTATGGCACATGTTTTTACTTGGGAAGGCAAAAGTGAGTGGAGTACTCTTTACCCAAAAGAGAAAAAAAAACAGACAAACTGTTTTATATAAACATATTACGTCCATTTTTTCTTCACATTAAAGATCTACAACAAGAATAAAGAGGGATAAAAGTCTTCATACCTCAAGAAGATTTAAAAGTTGCTGGGTAAAATAAAATCCACTATCTACAAGAAAATAAGCCCATAAGTTTGTATATTTTCTTCGAAGAATAAAGAATCTCCTGGAACAATTTCTTGTGTGTGATTGGACTATTATTTGGGATACTTTTGATGTGTTTTGGTCTAGAACCATAATAACCACCACCACCACGAGGTGGTGGCTGCCGCCGTGAACCACTGTTGACCACCACCGCCCGAGGTGGCAGTGGGTGGTGCCCGACTTGGTGAAACTCTAATCTAAAAACTTAACCATTTGACTAATTGACATGTGATTGGGTTGGAAACCCTAATTAGGGTTTAGAAAACCCTAATTTTTTAGATGTTAGTTTGGGATTTGTCGGGACCCGCATTTTGGACCGTTGGATTGGAGTTATGAATTAAGGCCGACCACATTGTATGGTTGACCTAGTAGAGTGATAGACTTAATGGATTAATTCCTTGATGGGTTAAGTGTTCTTAATTTAACCTTAATCATCATTTTATGTGAAAATCTTACTTGTGTTAGGTTTTGCGTTGGTGTAACATCTCGACTCCCATGTATAAAATTAAATTGTTTTATATCCATATTGATAAGGAAACTCATCGAGTTGGAGGCTCTAACTCGTCGAGTAGAGACTGAGATTTGCGGCATGATTTTAGAGCCAACTCGATGAGTTGGAGGACTCAACTCGACGAGTTAGAGCTGAGTGTGAAAACCCTAAATTTTTGGGTTTACACCCTATTTAAAGGACCTTAAGTCATTTACCCCACCTCCCTCATCACCTTATCACCCAGAGACAAACCCTAATTGAGTTAACTTCCATTTTGAGAGTGTGTGTTTTGGTGCATTCCTTGAAGAGTGAAGAGCTTGGAACAAGAAGGAGTCTATAGATTCAACATCCATTCAGTTGTAGCAGCCATTTGAAGGTAAAAAGTCATTACCTTGATCACTTGTTTGTTAGATCTCTCCATTAGAGAGTTTATGGCCATTTCTAGCTTCTTTTTGAATCATTATTGGTTTTGAGCATGCTTTGAAGCTAAGACTTCAAATCTGGACACTACGAGGCCCTTTAGGCCTAAAGATTCAAGCTTTGGCCAATTTTCATGCCTTAAACCCCTTGTTGAGCCTTGTTTTGGCAAAGTTAGCCCCTAAATGCCATGCATGGACGTAGAGCTTGCATCTTTACATGGTATCTCAGCCCTAGAAGGCTAGATCTAGAGTTTGGGGACTTAGTCTAGCTTGAAAGTGTCTAAATTAGAGAAATGGCTGAAGGAACTTGACAAGTTGGTTAGGGTTTTCCCTGATATTCTGGACACTATACAAACTCGACGAGTTTGTGAGACAACTCGGCGAGTTGACTCGAATTTTCCCTGTTTTCTGATAATAAAAGGAACTCGACGAGTTGAGTCAACAAGGACTATTGACTGGAGTGTTGACTTTTTAGTGTTTGGTCAAGTAGTGGACTTAGAGACCATGGAGGGGTAAAATGGTCTTTCACCCTTTTTGAGATTTAGTAGAGGAGTTAGCTTAACATCTTTAGAATTGTTAATATAAATTGTTAATTAGAGATGATTGTAATATATGTAGGCGGAGTCTATACCGACAGTTTGAGTGCGAGACATACTTGCTTTACTTACAAGGTGAGTCTTCTCACTATACTTACCTGAGTGGTAATTACTGTGCGACCGGAGGGTCTTATTTGTGTTACTGATTGGAGGGTCTTATGTGCTTATACTGAGATATGTGATAATATGCATTCTATTTTGGTGATTTATGTTGTATATTATTCTGTGCATTATTGAGATAGGACCAGAGGGTCCAAACCAAGTAGTAATTCCGGAAAGTCTTCACTGAGATATAGGACTGGAGGGTCCGACCCTAGCCGTAAGACCGGAGGGTCTTCACTGAGACACACGACTTGAGGGTCCTTATCGAGATATAGCCATGAGAGGCTAATTATTTGTGTGTAGTATTTTGGGGAACTCACTAAGCTTTGTGCTTACAATGTTGTGTGAAATTTGTTTTAGGTACATCTCAGGATCGCAGGAAGGCGCCGACATGATTGTTCACACCAACTTGTTAATTTATGTTTTGAGGATTCTAGGATATGTGACGAACAATTTTTATGTTTGTGTTTTGAAACATTTACAAATTGAGTATGAGAGAGTTAAACTGTGTTTTGTGTGGAATTAAAAATGAAAATTTTATTTGAAAATTTAGAGTGTTACAGTTGGGCTTTCTGTTGGGCTTAGATGTTTGGATTCTTGATAGGCCATCTAATAACAAGTATATGGAATAGGAAATTTGGATGGGCCTTAGGGTAAGGACCATGTGAGGGGTTTGGGTGTAATTTGGAAAACCAGGCCATATGTTAGGTCATGGTTCATTGTTTGGATTTTGGGCCTTCAGAGTGTGAGTTTGGGCCTTAGGCTTGGATCAAACTAGGTTGGGGGTAAAGTAGTCTTTTTACCCCAAGTTTGGACTTATGGTTATGTATTGGAACCCAATTATTAATTGGGTGTTGTTTTAATGTTGACAGTTGGGGAATCTGTCTTCCAGCAGCTAGAGTTTTATCCGTGAGACTTTAACAGTGCAAGGTGAGTTACCTTCCTGGTATCAGTGCGTCGAAGGCAACAACGTCGACCCACTAGTTTTTGTTTATAGTAAAGATGATTATCTTTGTGATAATTTTCTGGTATGTCACTATCTGTTGTGATTTATGTGCTTTTATTCTATGATATTATGTGGTGGTGGTAGGGGTGAAATAGACCCCGTAACCAGTTGAAGTAAAACGGAGGGTAGGTCGAGCACCCAGATATACCTGGCAAGGGTAGGTCGAGCACTCAGATATGCTTGACAATATCCGGTTGAAATAGACCGAAGGGGTAGGTCGGGCACACATATATGCCTAACAAGGGTAGGTCGAGCACCTAGATATGCTCATCAATATCCAGTTGAAATAGACCGAAGGGGTAGGTCGGACACCCAGATATGCCTGGTATGGTAGGTCGAACACCCAGATATGCTCGTCAGGGTAGGTCGGGCACCCAGATATGCCTGACAGTATGTTTGTGTTGTATGTGGTATGTTGAGGGAACTTACTAAGCTTTGTGCTTACGGTTTTCATTTTGTGTTTCAGGTACTTCGGTTTTCAAACAAGGGAGCTCCAGATGATTGCAGGACACGCACCACATGTTTCCGTATTTTTATAATTTACTCTTATTTGAAATAATACTTATAAAATTTCTTTGTTAAACTTGTATCGATAATGTTTGGAGCACTGTTTTTATGGGATTAAAATTGAAATTTTATGGCCTTATTTTGAGACTTTACACAAAAACTGATCTAACTTGTAGGGACACACACAAGATTATGTAGTAGGTGTTGCCGAAGTTGAAGAAGATGTTGCCGGTGCAGGAAAAATAGGTAAAAATTAAAAAAAATCGAATTTTTTTACATTATATACAGGAAAATTAAGTGTTGTCAATGCGACACCAGGACACCAAGCAAAACCGCCCCTGCTAACTTGCTAAGACTCATACCATCATCGCTCATCCAAGTAAATTTTCGACCACAAGACTAAATTCAAAAAAATTGACTCCTTGATAAATACATTAGAATCCTCCATACTTGAATCACACCCAAAGTTCCAGAATCTCTCTATTTTATGTATACATTTCGTTAAAATCACGCAGAAGAGCCAACAACCATTTAAGAAATAAATAATAGTTTTGAGGTCATTCCAAAGGGCGCCTTATTATTAACAAAAAAAAAACAATCTAAAAATATAGATCAGTTTACCCTCTTATCCCACAATTTCTACATTTAAAATTTTTCATTATATTAATGCATTTATTGGCCAAACAAAAGGTTGTGGTAGAAGTAAAACCCGTTTATTTTAAAATTAAACTCGACAACATACCTTAATTGTTGGAAAACATCAAAAATCTTCATGAACTTCTTTCTCCAATATCTCTTGTTTCTAAACCACATTTGCAGTTTTAGTGGGCATTCAACTTGATTTATAGTGTCCCTTATAAATGTTTTAAATTATAGATGTTAATACATTCTCAATCGGTTTAATTTAATCAGCCATGATCGGGTGTGATAGTCTTTTTTTTTTATTTAAATTTTATAACTCCACAACATACCTTAATTGTTGGAAAACATCAAAAATCTTCATGTACTTCTTTCTCCAATATCTCCCTTGTTTCTAAACCATATTCCCAATTCTAGTGGGCATTCCATTTGATTTATAATGTCTCTTATAAATGCCTTGAATTACACACGTTATTGCATTCTCAATCGGTTTAATTTAATCGGCCATTATTAGATGTGATAGTTTTTTTATTTAAATTTTATACACTCTCAGTTATTATTAATTACCTCTAATACCAAAAGGTCATTGGTCTATGGTATAATATATGTCATCTCTCCATGAGGTCAGTTCACCTCTCAGTTAAGACATAGATGGTATTAGAAGTAAAATATAAGAAAATTAGGTTTATCTTTTAAAATTATCTTCCTCATTATTGATGTATAAACGTATTTATCTTATATACACATTTATTTATTTGAGTTTTCACATTTTGGCAGGAAATATGGGGGTGGGGTAAGAATCCTCTCAATACACAAATTTGGAGAATTTATTGTCTTCGTTCCTTCGGAGTGCGTGAATAGACGTGGATTTTGAATATTTGGGAAGACTACTGAGCAAGTTGTACTCAAACTTATACTACCGATTTGGTTATAACAAGTAGTAACGGGCCAACTAGATGGAGCAATTGTATGCCTAAAAATGTTAAAATCCTCGTTTGGAAAGTGTTGTTTGATCAATTTCCTACCATAGCCAATTTGGTGAATCAGGTTAGGACTTGGAGTCTTGGAGTCAACACTTTGTCCTTCGTGTGGGGAGTCTACTAAAGAAACTCAAAACGCATTTTTTTGACCTACAACATTGCTACTCAGGTTTGGGGTTGTGTGAGTCGTTGGATGAATATTGCTTGTCCAACATTTTCTTAGATATGTGACTTGTTCCAGTGGTGGATGCTCGAAATATGACTATTTGGAAACACTCGAGTTTGGAGGTTGTGTGTATGACGACCATTTGGATGCTATGTAACATATAAGAAAGCTTTGTTTTTAGCTCTAATGATTTTCATTGAAAAAAAAAATCTTTTTTTTGAGAAAATTGTTTTGTTTGTTTTTCATTGGGTGGTTATCGATTTGGTAAAACTTAAAGTCATTTTTTTTTTAAACTCTTAATGTGATACCATATTAGAAAACTTAAAGTCAATTAGAAAACTTGGTTGCAAAACCTTTTATTGCATATTGAATTATACTTGTCTTCTTTTCTTGTAGTTTCCAACGATAGTTTACTCCTAAATTACCCATAGTTTGATCTATGTACCAAACGAACGCTAAACTTTTCGAGTGAGGTAATATCACGATACCACTACGCGATTTTTATTTATTTATTATTATTATTACTATTTTTTTAAGTTCAGTTAAATAAAAATTAACATATTTTAGCGGATGTTATATAACAATTAACAAAACAATATGTGTAGTGTCTAGTTTACAATAAAGTTGAGATAAGTATGATAATTAGAAAAAACTAAGTTGATTTACATAGAGACGGTCGCACCGTCCTAAAACGTATGATGTGGTTGATTGCTACTGATTTAGAAATTGAATGATGAATGAAATAATTTATTTTCTTTCGCTTTCTTTGGTTAAAGGACGGTTACTAACCTAAACTAGAGGAATCCTTGAAACGCCAAAACAATAATTGGAAAAAAGTAATTGATTTAGTATTTAATAGGATAGGATAAGAGTAGGAAGTCGAGATTATCAAAACTAATCTTCTCTTTTACGCCCCTCCATTTTTATTATAAACCCATATCAAATACAATGGTTAGATATTTAGATTATTGGTTAAAATAGATTAATTTTGTGATATAATATGACAATTTCAATCTATACGTGGTTCAAATAAGAACCATAAAAGATTAAGTACTCTAAGAATCCATATTTGATAAATATTATATATTGTAAATACTTATTAAATATGTTAAAAATCATAATATTTGTTTTTTTTGTAAAAAAAAAAGGCATAATCTTAATTTTTATAGTCTAAAATTTTCATTTATACATTCATTCTTATTTTAACAAACAAATTATATAAAATACAGCTTAATATAGACCATTTATAGTTTTATGTATAAAATTCACAAGTTAATACAATCTATTTTAAACTAATTCACATTTTTAGAAAAGTTAAGCCAAAACTTTATCACTGCCACCATACGATGTCATCAACCATCTATGTTACCGTTGCAACCACCATTCATTCAAAATCATCTATGTATATAAAGTTATGCATCTACAACTTAAATACTATATTCACAATTTAATAAACATATTAATTTATTCAATTTGAATTTAATGCATAAATACTTACTTATACAACTATATATATATATATATATATATATATATATATATATATATATATATATATATATATATATATATATATATATATATATATATATATATATATATATGGGTAAAGTGAATATACCTAACAACCTTATATAAGCTTAGGTACCTAACCTCATCAAACTACATCATTTTGCATTAAATTTGCATTGCAATCATCCAAGGTTCTTAAACTTCATCCCTAAACTTGATTTACTTCAAAATATTTTGAAAATTCATCATTATATTTCTCCTACATCCTTTCATTTATAGCGGTAGGATATGAAGCCCATCAGGTGGTATTCGACAGAAAGACGTGATGTAAAATAAAGATATTATTGTCCAAAGATTTTGGAAGTAATCAAATTATGGGGTTGAAATTTAAAAACCTTAGGCAATTATAATGTAAATATGATACAAACCGATATAGTATTATATAGTTAGGTACCTAAGTTTATATAAGGTTGTTAGGTATATTCACTTTACCCTATATATATATATATATATATATATATATATATATATATATATATATATATATATATATATATATTCACAAAAAAACTAATAGAAAAATTTATACACAAATCATTAATGTTTTAACACAAAATTATATCAAAATTTCACAACTTAATACAGTCAATTCATAATTTAATACATTGAATTACAATTTAATATACAAAATTCACAACTTAATATAACAAATTCATACTTTAATACATATAAAAGTTATATATTCGTAACTTAAAAGTTATATTTATAAATTCAGATAAAACATTCACAGTTTACTACATTTATTCACAGTTTAATACACAAAATTAACAGTTTAATACAATAAATTCATAGTTTTATACACAAAATTATATATTCACATCCATATTCTCAACTTAAAAGTTATATTTTCTCCTTCATATCTAGAAGCATTTATGTGTATTAAAATGTGAAGTTATTATATTAAGTTGTGAATAAAATTTAAAACTTAATATACAAAATTAATAGTTTAATACAATACATTCACAACTTATTTACATGTACAAAATTCACCATTGCAACCACTATTCATTCAAAATCATATCATTTCATTATATACTTATAAAGAAAATATTTTTCCTTTCAGCACATTTATTTGAAACTCTCATGCCTTTTTTCTTTTACTATATTCATTTCAAACTCCCATGACTTTTCAATTTCTTTCTAATAATAATAATTATAATTTGGTTAATTAAGTTAAATAAATATCAAACCTAAAGTGCAATCATATATAAACTAAATTTTAATATTAAAATAATATATTTAGTTCTATTTATAAAGTTATGTTTTTAAGTTTTAAGATATATACTTAATTTGGTAGTTTTACTATATCGTTGGATGTAAACCATTAACATTCTAAAGATACAACTTTGGAACAATTTGTATAAAAAACTTAATGTATTAGTTTAAAAATAACATTACAGGGTCAACTTAAATATAAATTTTAGTTTAACTTAAACAATCTAAATAATATTTTGTAAAGAGTTAAAAGTGATAAATTATAGTGTCTTTCTAATAATGATCATAAGTTGGTTAATAAGGTTAAATAAATATCAAACCTAAAGTGTAATCATAAATAAACTAAATTTCAGTTTTAAAATAATATATTTACTTCTACTTGTAAAGTTATGTCTTTAACTTTTAACATATTATACTTAAATTATTTGATTTAATATATTGTTATATGTAAACCATTATCAGTTTAAAGTTACAACTTTTGAACAGTTTGGACCAAATACTTAAATTGTTAACTTAAATATAACATTACAATGTCAACTTATATATAAATTTCAGTTCCACTTAAAAAACCAAATAATATTTTGTAAATAGTTAAAAATGATAATTTATAGTGATAAATGCACAAACGAAATTGTAATATCAATTTAATTAAAATATTTGATAAAGGATTTTTTATAATCATTAAAAGTTTTCAAATAAGTAGCTTAAAATAATTTATAATAACAATAGTTAAAAATAACTCTATATAAATGATTATATTGTTACCATCAAAATAAAAAAATAATGTTTGATGTCTTAAACAATTATAATGATAAAAATTAAAACATTAAGCGAATAAAAAAAAAAATTTAACAATAACAACTATAAATAACATTAAACTATATATTATATTTAATTTTATTCATGTGTAACTCGTGTGTAGAAGTCATTCAAACGATTGAGATTATACAGTTATAATAGATGTATATATAATCATATATTTCAAAATAATCAATATATTATATCAATTTAATATACAGATTATTATATCAGATTTAACAACAATTAGAAACTCCCATAACTTTTCAATTTCTTTCTAATAATAATTATAAGTTAGTTAATAAGGTTAAATAAATACTAAACCTAAAGTGTAATCATATATAAACTAAATTTCAATATTAAAATAATACATTTACTTCTACTTATAAAATAATGTTTTTAAGTTTTACCATATTATACTTAATGTATTAGTTTTAATATATTGTTGGATGTAAAACATTATCATTTTAAAGATAAAATTTTGGAACAATTTGTATAAAATACTTAAATTATTAATTTAAATATAACATTATAGATTCAACTTAAATATAACTTTTAGTTTAGCTTAAACAACCCAAAAAATATTTTGTAAATAGTTAAAAGTGATAAATTGTAGTATTTTTCTAATAATGATTATAAGTTGGTTAATAAGATTAAATAAATATCTAACATAAAGTGTAATCATAAATAAACTAAATTTCAATTTTAAAATAATATATTTACTTCTACTTATAAAGTTATGGACTTAACTTTTAACATATTATACTTAATTTATTAGATTTAAAATGTTATTGTATGTAAACCTTTATTAGTTTAAAGCTACAACTTTTGAATAGTTTGGAAAAATACATAAACTGTTAATTAAATTAAAACAATACAGTATCAACTTAAATATAAATTTCACTTCTACATAAAAAATTAAAGAATATTTTGTAAATAGTTAAAAATGATAGATTGTAGTGATAAATACAGAAGCTAAAATGTGATCTCAATTTAACAAAAATATTTCCTAAAGATATTTTTATAATCATTAAAGTATCAAATAAGTAGCTTAAAATAACATAGAATAACAATAGTTAAAAGTAATTCTATATAAATGATTGTATTGTTACCGTTAAAATTAAAAAAATAATGTTTGATGCTTTAAATAATTATAATGATAGAAATTAAAACATTAAGCAAATAAATTTTAAAAAATTGACTAACAATAAAAACAACTATAAATAACATTAAACCCATATATTATATTTATTTTTATTCATGTGTAACTCGCAGGTAGAAGTCATTCAAATGATTGAGATTATGTAGTTATAATAGATGTATATATTATCATATAATTCAAAATACTCAATATATTATATCAATTTAGTATACGAATTATTATATAAAATTTAACAACGTTATTCTTATATTTAACAAAAATATATTTGTAAAGACTTCAACTATATAAATGTTTCTGCACAACGCACACGAATTTGCCTAGTATGTATATAAAGTCATCCATTTATAGTTTAAATAGTATATTCACGGTTTAACAAACATATTAATTCATTCAATTTGAATTTTATACATAACAATTATTTAAAAACTAACATATTGTTACATACTTATACAACGAATTTGGTCATTCGACTTTTCAACTGTATAGATGTTTCTGAGGTTTAGTCCAAACCTCGACTTTTTTTGGCTTCATGGTCATTTTGAGTTAGTTTCGTTGCGGATTTGGTCATTCGATAAACTTAAATTACTTTAATACCCTTGGGGTATTTATTTTCTATTAATCTTTAAGTCTAATATTTATTTAAATAATTTAAAAAAGAAAAGTTCTCTCTCTCTCTCTCTCTCTCTCTCTCTCTCTCTCTCCCCCCTAAAAGCCTACACCACCACCGTCTTTATGTCATGAATCGTCGGAGGATGGAGAACTTGTGTTCTTCCTATTGGAGGCTGTTATGTTTTCTGATTCATACATCAATCACATATTCCTCTAATTACATTGTCTTCCGATAAAAAAAATCACACAATTGCAGTCATGGAGGTAGCGGTTTTGAGAACCCGATTTGAACAAAGTGTGTTTTTTAGAGTTCGATTCCGTCAGTTTACACCGGTGATGACAATTGGAGAAATCGAGTTTTAGTGAGTATTCCTATGTTTCTTTTAATCTTTAGTTTACTGAAACTGAAATCGATTTTGATGGATTTTGTAGGGAAAACAAAACTCTTTTTTGGAGATAAATAGGTCGTGACAGTGAAGATAAATGAAATTATATTCATCTTCTTCAATACACACCCAAAACAAAAACCCTCGTGATAGGTTAGACAATTAAGTCACGAAGGAGACTAGAGGCCTTGGATGGGTCAAATGGGAGACGAGGATAGAGATCTGGAACAGATCGAGAGTGGAGCCACACAACGAAGCATCATCTGGTGAATGGTTCTAGCAAGCAGGCTTGCCCATACTCTATTTTTTCAATTTGGTTGTTGTGGAAGATTGATTGTAACATCCCAAAATATATGACCAAAAATTTCAATTTTAAATAAACAATTATAAAACCATTTGTCTGAAAACAACCATAGTATCAACTCATATCAAATCCAAAGTATCAATAGTCAAACATCTCATGATAAAACAACATCAGAGTAACAATCCCAAAGATTTCCGTTGCGGAAAATGTAGTGTGATGCACTGCGATCATGACGAATCCTTTACCTTCGAACAGGAAGTACTTGAAACCAAAACTGAAAACCGTAAGCACAAAACTTAGTGAGTTCCCCCATCATACCACATACCATACAATAACATACTACCTAGCATATCTGGGTGCTGCCCTACCCCTTTGGTCTCTTTCAATTGGTAACCGCCTAGCATATCTGGGTGCTGGCCTACCCCTTCGGTCTCTTTCAACCGATAACTGCCTAGCATATATGGGTGCTAGCCTACCCCTTCGGTCTTTTTCAACCGGTAACTGCCTAGCATATCAGGGTGCTGGCCTACCCCTTCGGTCTCTTTTTCAACCGGTATCCGAGGACTATTTCACCCCAACCACTATGTCATAATACCCTAATATATATATATATATATATATATATATATATATATATATATATATATATATATATATATATATCACATACTGCCTAGCATATCTAGGGGTTGGCCTACCCCTTCGATCTCTTTCAACCGATAACGGGGACTATTTCACCTTCCGACCAGTATCACATTATATCATAGCATACTAGCATATAAAGCATAACAAATAGTGACATACCAGAAAATTATCACAAAGACAATCATATCAACTATAATCAACTTCTAGTAGGTCGGCATTGGTGCCTTCGACCCAATTCTACTGGAAGGTAACTCACCTCAAATGTTGTGTAGTAGTTGAATTGTCCTCGGCTCTAAAATCAACCCCACTCAAACTCCTACACATAAAAGATTTCCTTTAATTATCCTTTTCATACTCATAACCCCTTTAGGGTAAACTTTGGTCAAAGTCAAAGTCAAAGTCAAGGTCAACAACCTAGTCAAAGTCAACATTCCGAGTTAACTCAACTCGCCAATTTAACCCATCAACTCGCCGAGTCCCATAAATCATAAAATTCTGAAACCGCTATCCAACTCGTCGAGTTATTTCACAACTCGTCAGTTCCTCCTATCCACAGAATCGGGACTTTCCCACTTAACTTGTCGAGTCCGTCCTTGAACTCATCGAGTCTTCCTTATATAGAATCGGGGCACTATGAGCCAACTCATCGAGGTCATTTGTCATCTATGAACTCGTCGAGTTCTTTAGTCTGTTAAGCTATTTTAATATATTAAGCCTCTAGCCTTTAGATCTAAGCTCCATACTTCATATGCATACAGAAAATGTCCTTTTAAGGGTAAAGTTTCCACCTTTACCCGTTAATACTCTTCCTTAATGGATTTTGTAGTTGCAATGAAATCGAGAATGAATAACAAGATCAGAGAGAATTATGAATGATGAACACAAGATGTAAATATAATATGTTTGGCTCAAATTAGCTTTCGAATCAGTAAACAGATTTTAGACAAGAATACATGAATAAGAAAAAGTGAAGTCTTCATCTACTCTAGTACACTTCCCTATTTATAGGAAAGATGAAAACGAACAAAAAATACAAGGGACTGTTACACTAAGCGTCAAAACTTATATGCCATTGTAATAAAGTTACTGTAACATCCCAAATTTAAGAAGTGCGATTGAAGTGTCTAAAGTGTACATTGAGGGAGCTACTCGACGAGTAGGTGCGGTTACTTGTCGAGTTGGAGCGGGATTTGGTCGCGAGTTAAGTGACCAACTCGCCGAGTCAGCAGGTGGACTCGACGAGTTGGTGCTGGGAAGAGAAAAACATAATCTTAGGGTTTGCACCCTATTTAAAGGACTTTACGTCCTCCCCTCAGCCTCCATATTGCCCTTGAGTGCCAGTGAACCCTAAAATCGAGTGTGAGCCTTTGGAGTGAGCTTGGCAGCTTTGGAAGGAGGTTCTAGCAAAGGAGATTTGTAGATCAAGTGTAAAGCATCAAGGGATTCATTAAGATTTGGAATCTACTCCATCTTGGGCACATTTCTGAGGTAACAAGTTGTTACCTTGAGCTTTTCCCTTCTAGATCTATTCTTGGATGATGATTTGGGGCCTTTTAGCATGTTTGGAATCCATTTCGGGTTTTGGGACTAGGTCTGAGGTTGGAACTTCAGATCTAGGCTTGTTTTGGTCCATATAGTCAGAAAGTGTCAGCCCTTGGCATGCTTGTGAGCATTATTGTCTTAAAACCTTAGCCCTAGATTGATTTGGACCTTTAGCTCTTTATTTTCACATAAAGTTTGCAACTTTACGTGAGAGTTCTGCCGTAGAAGAATGGATCTGTAGTTTGGAGCCCCTGCATGGCTTGAAAAGCCTCTGTATGGATGAAGGACTGAAGAGACTTGGTGCATCGCATGGGTGGACTCGGCGAGTCACATGATGATAAGCTTGGACTCGGCAAATTGGAAGAACAACTCGGCGAGTCTGATGAAGATTTCCGTGGACTCGACGAGTCTGTTCTTGGACTCGGCAAGTCATAGCGCAAACCCCCAACCTCTTCTGGTTAAGACTCAGATCAGTGAGTTGAGTGGTGACACAGTGAGTTGGATAGGATAGGACTCGAAGATTGTTGAACTCGACCAGTGATGGGGTGACTCGGCGAGTCGAGTCGTAATATGAGAGTTTCCTGAGTTTAGGAACTCGGTGAGTCAATAGGTTGACTCGGCAAGTAGGGTCAATCAGGAAGGTTGACTTTGACCATTTTAACCTTCGGGGGTATTATGGTAATTTGGATATTTATGTCAATGGATCATTGATGGCTATAGGTGTTGGAGTTTGGGGCAGAGCTTCGGGAATTGTGCTTTCGTGGTTCGGTTCGGCAGTTCCAAGGTAAGTTATCCTCACTATATCAACAGGGTCTAAGGCACCAAGGCCGGCCCTTTATCGGATGGGAATTCGGGTATTTGTTTGATATGTTATTGAGTTGCTAGATCTGCATTCTGGTATTAGGATGGTATTATATTAGTGACATGGTTAAGGTCGGTATCCTGGTATGCAGGGTAATGTAATGTTAGTGACCAGTTAGGTCAGTATTATGGTTAGGATGTTGTTATGCTGTATGATCTGATAGAAATGTTTGTTTGGCAGAGGATTGTTATGTGATTAACTGTTTTATGTGCACATGGTTGTTTGACTGGGGTTGGGGCAGGTCATGCTTTGTGTTGTAGGCCAACATACCCAAGGTTGACCGGATAAACCGTAGGCCCAGCGAGCGGTCCAGATAGGTTGAAGGCCCAATAGGGTGGTCCAGATGTATTGAGGCTCAAAGAGTGGACCAGACCGACTGAAGGCCCGGTGTGGGAGGATCAGTCATACTGTAGACTTAGACGGTGGACCAGGTGGATTGAAGGCTCGGTGCGGACAGACCAGTAAGTTGACCCCAAAATACCATACAAGTTATTTGATTATGTGATGCGTTAGAACATCATGCTAGTACTAGGCTAGGGATCTTCAGGGATTGCATGATAGAATTTCCTGATTACATGATGCCTGCTATCCTAAGGTTTCCCTTATATGAGATATTTAGCATTCCTCTAGGAGTGAGGATTGAGCGCTTGCTGTGTATGCATATATGGTTAGGGTGTTGTGGTGCACTTGAGACAAATATGGGTATGTGTGAAAGGTAGTATGGGCCCGTACTACTGAAAGCATAGGACCCATACACGTATCAAGGAAGTCACAACTCCCTAGGGTGTCAGTTATAATTTAGTTCTCGGGCGGGTATGTGTTGTATCTAAGGGTCTTGTTGGTATGTTGCAGTATGGTGGTTACGAGATGCTTCGGGGCAGGATCTGGTTCGGGATCGGGATCAGGAGAGGGTGGTCAGGGTGGATCAGCGCCACCTGAGGTCATTGATCAGTTGAGTACGGATGAGTTGGATGCTAGGATTCGTGAGATCCTGCATGATAAGGTTGTTGCTATGTTTCAGGCTCAGTTGCCGGAGATGTTTGGGTCGATCAAGACCACCATGGTTGAGTACTTTGATGAGCGCTATGCAACTCTTGCGGAGACAGTTGATGCGGCAGCTACAACGGCTGAAGCAGCGGCAGGGGGAGGAGCCGGTCGAGGTTTCAGTATCGGGACTTTGATAATACAAAGCCCCCTACCTTTGATGGAGTTCAGGATCCGATCATTGCTATGAGATGGTTGTCAAATGTGGAGGGTTGTTTCTTCACGTGTTCATGCCCTACAGATCAGAGGGTGATGTGTGCTCTGAACCTTTTGAGGCTCAGAGTGAAGGATTGGTGGAGGTTGACTACGAGATCTTATTCCAATGTGCAGCAGGCTGCGGTTACTTGGGATCAGTTCCCGGAAATGTTTAGTACTCGTTATGTTCCACGGGTTGAGAGAGAGAGGTTGGCTCAGGAGTTCTTGGAGCTGAACCAGGATTTAGAGTCAGTGATGGAGATCACCAGTATGTTCACGGAGAGGGCGATGTTTTGCCCTGAGTTTACTTCAGAACAATCTCAGATGTCCCGGTATCTGAGTATGACCAAGAGGGATATCCGGCAGTTTGTATCCACACATAGATGTGATACCTTGTTAGAGTTGTAGGAGGCTGCCAGGCGGCATGATTTGGAGATGGAGTTGCAGTTGTGAGAGCAGAGGCAGGCCCCAGTGTAGTCGCTGCCGGCGCCGAAACGATCCAAAACTGTTGACTCTAGGATTGGAGGTCACAGCAGCCACACTTATGAGAAGTGTGGGAAAGATCATGCCGGAGTTTGTAGGTCCAGTGGTGTGTGTCGCAAGTGCGGGAGATAGGGGAATTATGCGAGGGATTTCCGTCAGTCGGCCCCGGTTCAGGATATGAGGTTTTGTTATCGTTGCCACCAGGTTGGGCACTTGAGGGTCAATTGTCCACAGGTTGTTGCAAGATCACTACAGTCTCCAGCACCGCCAATTTGAGGATTACGGGTGGGGGTCAGGGTGGAGTGGAGCCTCCAGGGGTGAGGGACACGCTTTCCAACTTATAGCAGAGGAGGTCAGGGCAGAGTCAGATGCAGCTGCGGGTATGTTTCCATCTTATTATCTTGTTATCTTGTTATCTTGTTATTTGCGTGGTATTGTAAACCTGTCCGTCTTTTCCGCATGATTCGTAGTAGGATTAAGGATCTTAGTAGTTAGGAGTTGTAGTCGGTTAGCATCCAAGAGGATTGATGATCAGAAGATAAGATATATGATCTCTTTTCTAGGAATAGCAACTACAATGTAAGAAGTGTTCAGTTGAGATTTGAACTTCCTTGGAGTTTGGGATGTGTGATGACGGGAGAGTTGTTATGTGGAGGTTGCTCACTCCAGAGGGAATCAGTTCATAGAGAAGGGGGACTATATCAAGTTGGGTCGATCGAACCATGTTGGTTTCGCCATCGGTAGTTAGTAGTTGGTGCACTAAGTGGGGAGAATTGGAAAATTCTCAGGTGAATCAGCAAGCATCCAGGGTTGGTTAGTTGTTTAGATTCAACAGTGTCTTTAGCCGAGAGTGTGAAGTGGTTAGAGAAGGTGATAGACACGTGGGGCAGGGAACAGACGATGGTTTCAGAAATGGTAGTTGGTCGACGTGAGGCCTGGGATTAGGACGAGGTTAAAAATTCGTGGGATGGATCTGGAGTTCGGAACCCGTAGAGGGCTAGAATAGAATGCATGGGAGAGGTTCCCGAGAGAATGGTTTAGGGTGATGTACAATAGTTTTGAGCGGTTCGGAGAGACTGAAGGCCGGTGGGTGTACCAGTCAGGCCAAAGGCTCGAAGAGCAGTCCAGACAGGCTGAAGGCCCAAAAGGGAAGTCCATACATGCTGAAGGTTCTGAGAGTGGTCCAGATAGGCGGAAGGCCTGGTAAGGCGGTCCAGTCATGTTGAAGACTCTGTATGTGTTAGTAGACCTTTATGCAGAGAATGAGTGAGTATGTCGCCATGCAATAGCAATCAATAGGTCCAGCCTCAAGTATTGATCATGATAATGGAGTTAGCTAAAGGTTGTGTATGGGCTTTCTTAGTTATGTGACCAGATTTGGAGTATATGGGAGTTATGGACTGGCATTTTCTCTACAATGGGTGGTTTAGAGTGGAGTTTTAGCACCGTGGCACTTGATGATGTGGTAAATGTCGTCGAGTAGACTTCCTTGAATAATGGAAAGGAAATGTAAGTAGATCAGGGAAGGAGTGTTGGGTAACGGAAGTGAAAGCAATAGTGTGAATGGATGATCGAAAGTATTTCAGTTATGGATAGTGAGCACTGAGATTGTACCGGTTATATGGAGGCACATCCGGGTTGGGTGTCCGTTGAGGTTGTGGAATGATCATCGCTGATGTCGAATTAGAGGAGTTCGGAAGTGATGTAAGGATAGATCCTTGGGTTCCAAGTAGGGTTGTAGTCATGGGTTATGTATGTGGTGGTGTTCCATACGAGGGATGATTGGACCCATCGTAGGTGTGCTTGGTTTTCCAGCCCGAGGCTGATTGGGTCAGGTTAGTAGTGTATAAGTGCGATAATTTGGGGTTCATGGGAGCTGTACGGAAGCTAAAGGATGCATTATCTTGTCAGCGCGGTAAGGGATTGGACTCAGGGAGGAAACGAGATGAGTTCCCATCAATTAATTTGATAGAAGTAGCGCCAGTTGGGCAAAGGATAGTAGGTAAATGCTAGGTCAGGACCCGGTGGTTTATTATGGTATCTAGTTTTCGCAAGCGGTGAATGAATGCGTAAGATGGTAATATGGTAGTATCATCAGGTGGCACCTAGTTGATAAGTATTATCACCAGAGAAAAGAAGCCGTGGCCGGCTTGAAGCAGTTGGTCGAACCCGGCAGGGGAAGAGATGGATTTTATAAGGATTCGATAGTAGTGTTTGGAGGAACCTTGGCAGGTTGGAGATCAGAGGCTGCATTGTGGGAGTATCATCCGGAATTGTCTGCTACAGTAAGCCTCGAGGATGAAGCCTAATTTAAGTGGGGGAGAGTTGTAACATCGCAAATTTCAGAAGTGCGATTGAAGGGTCTAAAGTGTACATTGAGGGAGCTACTCGATGAGTAGGTGTGGTTACTTGTCGAGTCGGAGCAGGATTTGGTCGCGAGTTAAGTGACCAACTCGCCTAGTCAGCAGGTGGACTCGACGAGTTGGTGCTGGGAAGAGAAAAACATAATCTTAGGGTTTGAACCCTATTTAAAGGCGTTTATGTCCTCCCCTCAACCTCCTTATTTCCCTTGAGAGCCAGTGAACCCTAAAATCGAGCGTGAGCCTTTGGAGTGAGCTTGGAAGCTTTGGAAGGAGGTTCTAGGAAAGGAGACTTGTAGATCAAGTGTAAAGCATCAAGGGATTCGTTGAGATTTGGAATCTACTCCATCTTGGGTACATCTCTGAGGTAACAAGTTGTTACATTGAGCTTTTCCCTTCTAAATCTATTCTTGGATGATGATTTGGGGCCTTTTAGCATGTTTGGAATCTATTTCGGGTTTTGGGACTAGATCTGAGGTTGCAACTTCAAATCTAGGCTTGTTCTGGTCCATATAGTCGGAAAGTATCAGTCCTTGGCATGCTTGTGTGCATTCTTGTCTTAAAACCTTAGCCCTAGATTGATTTGGGCCTTTAGCTCTTTGTTTTCACGTAATGTTTGCAACTTTACGTGAGAGTTCCGCCCTAGAAGAATGGATCTGCAGTTTGGAGCCCCTGCATGGCTTGAAAAGTCTCTGTATGGATGAACGACTTAAGAGACTCGGCAAGTCACATGGGTGGACTCGGCAAGTCACATGATGATAAGCTTGGACTCGGCGAGTTGGAAGAACAACTCGGCGAGTTTGATGATGATTGTCGTGGACCCGACGAGTTTGTTCTTGGACTCAGCAAGTCATAGCGCAAACCCCTAACCTCTTCTGGTTAAGACTCAAATCAGTGAGTTGAGTGGTGATACAGTGAGTTGGACAGGATAGGACTCGGAGATTATTGAATTCGACAGGTCATGGGGTGACTCGGCGAGTCGAGTCGTAATATGAGAGTTTCCTGAGTTTATGAACTAGGCGAGTCAGTGGGTTGACTCGGCAAGTAGGGTCAATCAGGAAGGTTGACTTTGACCATTTTGACCTTCAGGGGTATTATGGTAATTCAAATATTTATGTTAATGGATCATTGATGGCTATAGGTGTTGGAGTTTGGGGCAGAGCTTCGGGAATTGTGCTTTCGTGGTTTAGTTCGACAGTTGCAAGGTAAGTTATCCTCACTATATCAATAGGGTCTAAGGCACCAAGGCCGGCCCTTTATCGGATGAGAATCCGGGTATTTGTTTGATATGTTATTGAGTTGCTAGATCTGCATTCTGGTATTAGGATGGTATTATATTAGTGACATGGTTAAGGTCGGTATTCTGGTATATAGGGTAATGTTATGTTAGTGACCGGTTAGGTCGGTATGCTGTTTAGGATGTTGTTATGTTGTATGATCTGATAGAACCGTTTGTTTGGCTGAGGATTGTTATGTGATTAACTATTTTATGTGCACTCGGTTGTTTGACTGGGGTTGGGTTGAGGCGGGTCCTGCTTTGTGCTGTAGGCCAACATACCCAGGGTGGATCGGATAAACCATAGGCCCAACGATCGGTCCGGATAGGCTGAAGGCCCAAAAGGGCGGTCCAGACGTTCCGAGGATCGGAGAGTGGACCAGACTGACTGAAGGTCCGGTGCGGGCGAATCAGTCATACTGTAGACTCAGAGGGTGGACCAGGTGGATTGAAGGCTCGGTACGGGCGGACCAGCCACACTGCAGACTCGATATGCATGGCGGTTCTATATTACGATATGATATGAGTATGGTTATATGTGGTTGGTATTTTAGGGGTAACTCACTAAGCTTTTGGGCTTACCGTTTTAGTGTTTTATTTTAGGTACTTCAGGAGATCGTGGCAAGGCGAAGGCGTGATCGTACCACTCCTCATTTTTACACTGATGTTTCTGGGATACTCTGATAATAAACAAAATGAAAACCTTTTTGTAATAATTAATGGATTTGGGTTGTTTTTGAAAAGTTTAAATTGGTTTGAAAATCATGGTTGTTTCAGTTACAAACTAACGAAACATTAAAATGACATTCGACACCTCACAACTAATTTGACTTCTACGTTCTCCCCCTTTGTGAGCAGCGACGAATCAGTTCACTAAAACGTTCGTAGCTTGATGAATTATCCTTCGTATCTCAACATACCAGTTGATAATCTTACGAATTTCTGCCTTCTCTTTATCATTGTTTTTATCACAGTTGTTCATCCAAACTAAGAGATTAGTGTAATGAGACGATTTATATCTTTCAACATCACACACTTGAAACAGGAATTTTGAATTATTGTCCTTCTTGTTTATGCCCACAAAAGCAATTCCTAGAGGTTTCAAGGAAATATCTCCATCTTCAAGCTTGTTTATATTTGCCTTTGTCATCAACATGGTTTGAGGAATTTCGAATACTTCTTTTCCCAATACTTTAGCCAATTCAACATCTGTTAAGGCTAACGAGCCAGAATACCCTTCGATGAAAACCTTTAAGTGACCAAACCCATTCAAGAAATCTTCTTTGTTTGTCACTTGAAGTTTCGAAATATCTACACTTTTCATAATCAATGCCACAACCAAAAGATCACGAAGATTCATCAATGGAAAATCTACAACTGAGAAGTCGAGTGTAACATTATTTGCTCGAACAACATGAAACATATAGTTATGTAAAATGCCTTTGAACAAAATGAATTTTGTAATGCCAAGAGCTCTTGTTATCTTGAATAACGAATATACCTCCTCCTCATTCTTTCCCAGAACAACATGAAAACGAAACTTTATGTGTCTGTACTCAAACTTATTCCTATACTTATCATCTGATGTGACATCGGCTCCGACCACCTGCTCTGAGGATGTGCTTCTACACCGAAGACAGATCTGTGAGGTCACAACAGACAAGGTCGTTAGAGCCACCCCAGGGACTGTGCCCTAAAGAGTGGGCTCCGACAGTCAAGTTAGATCATCTGGTAGATCTGAGATGGTTCTCTTTAGCTAGAGAGAACCATCTTGGTGTTGGTGGTGTATGGTGGCTGACGACGGCGGGTGGCGACTGAGCCCCCAAACCGAAATATAGTGTGGCGGCTGAGCCATGGGGAGAGTCCCCCTCCATGGAGGAGACACTGTTCGCTTTATAGGAAAAATTAGGTCAAGGGGAATTAGATGAGGCCTTGGGCCAGGCCAATTCAGGCCCAGCTATCAAGGAGCTGGGTGATGTCACCCGGAGGCACCGGGTGAGGCTGGCGGGCGCGCACCAGACAAGGCTGGTGGGGTCGCACTTGGAAAAGATGGCAAGGGAGTGCCAGGCTGGGCCAGTAGGAGAGTCCCCAGCAAGGCTAGCATGGGAGTCCCCAAGCCGGAATAGCGGGAGAGTCTCCAGCAAGGCTGTCAATGGAGTCCCCAGCACGGCTGGCAAGGGAATGCCAGGCGAGGCTGGCACGCCAGAGTTGTCTAGGTCATCCTAATGGACCATATATCATCAAGTCCCCCCAATATGATGTTATTGGTATTTGGCCAATGACATTGGATTGGGTTCAGTCATATAAACCATGTGTTATTAGGCTGGGAATGGAACGCCAAGCCGGGCCAATTGGAGAGTCCCCAGTAGGGCTAGCAAGGGAGCGCTAGGATAGGCTAATAGGAGAGTCACCAGCAAGGCTAGCAAGGGAGTCCCCAGGTCGGCCCATCAAGAGAGTCCCTAAAAAGGTTGGCAAGGGAGCTCCAGGCAAGGCTGGCATGCCAGAGCTGTCTAGGCCATGCTAATGGACAATATATCATCAAGTCCCCCAGTCCGATGTTATTGGTACGCGACCAACGACATTGGACTGGACTCATTCATATAAACCATGTGTCATCAAGTCCCCCTAGTCTGATGTGATTGAATTTCTAACAATCAAATCAGACTAGACAAAGCAACAATACATTAAATAATAGAGAGAACAAACAAAACTTAAATGGACCAAACATCACTTATGCAACTCGAGTTGATTTGATACTCCTTCATTGAGAGGAATGTGATCTGGTCGGTGTGATGCAACGTAACCGTTGTTACATTCATGTGGAGCGAGGATGCTAATAATGTTATGCAGAGTAAGGATTCTATGCGGCAATGATGTTGATAAGGCGTCGGGGCAAATTACTTAAGAAGCATAGCCTCGCCATACAGTCCCTGGGACTGTTATCTGATGCAATTGTTGTTGTAGTCTTATGCTGATACATAATCTACTTTACGTGAACATTAATGATTGTCCCGAAGGTGTTTCTTGCTTAGGCTACACCTAACTGGATTCCGCCCAATCTGATGTGGGTAGCGTAGGTATCCGGATAACACTATGATGAATAAGGCAAGGTTGTTGTATCAAAACATGACAAAGTTGTTGGCATATAAAAGTAGCAAAACTCTTTTCCGAGATGGATGTTGTTAGAAAGATAAGCCGTATGGTTGTTGACTGAAATATATGTTGCTGGGGTTGTAGGTAGCAGATGCGCAGTGAGACTATTGCCGAGAGCCAAGCAACAGAGATGCTGAGGGATATACAGCGAGGCTATAGGTAAGGGTTGCGCAGAAAGACCATTTCCGAAAGCCAAGCAACAGAGATGCTGAGGTATAAGCAGAAAGGCTATAGGTAGGGAATGTGCAGCAAGTCCATTTCCGAGGGCCAGGAAACAGAGATGTTGTGGGATACGCGGCAAGGCTACATATAGGTTTACACAGTAAGACCGTTTCTGAGAGCCAGGAAACAGAGATGTTGTAAGGTAATGGGTAGCAGGGCCGTTGTTGTGATAACCTTCTTGCTGGAGAGTAACCTCACTATAACAGGATGTAATGTAGAAAATGCTTTGTCGATCATCCGGGCACAAGAGAAATATGATGATTGTAAGAAAGGAAATAGTGAGAGCATGGTGTAAGGTAATGGATAGCAGGGCCGTTGTTGTGATAACCTTCTTGCTGGAGAGTAACCTCACTATAACAGGATGAAATGTAGAAAATGCTTTGGCGATCATCCGAGCACAAGAGAAATATGATGATTGTAAGAGAGGAAACAGCGAGAGCATGGTGTTAAACTAAGAGCGTGCATAAAAAGAACGCCCAAATCTGACTTCGTATGAGGAAGTTATAATTTTTCTAAGATTTGGCATAACAGTGCACAACCTGGAATTCAAATTTTAGATCGAGCATTTTTTGGCCAATGCGACCTAAATGAGAATTGAAGATCTCATTAATAGGAACTCAACGACAAAAAGACAGATGAAAACGGAGTCCGTATGTAAAATTTATGAATTTTACGCTGACATTTAACAGTGTAATCACCTCCTACTTTTGAATTTAAGATCGGTCGAGAACTAGCCGACGGAGTAAAAAAGGAAAGTTGTAGATTTTACTTTTACCTACGTGTGGATATAAATAACGTCAAAAAATGGAGCTCTTATGTGAAAGTTATGGATGAAGCTTAGTCTCTACTTTTCGAGCGCGACAAATTCGATAAAGTTTTGTAAGTCCGAGATAGAGTGAGAATTAGCCAACGGGTTCTAAATGAAAGTTGTAGTACTCATAAATACAAAAGAGTGGATAAAAATAATTTTAGAAATGGATCTCGTATGCAAAAGATATAGACGAAGCTTAGTTGCTACTCTTTGTGCGCGATAAATACAATACAGTTTTTGTAAATATGAGATAGAAGGAGAATTGGCAGATGGGGTCTAAATGAAAGTTGTAGAACTTGTAAATACTAACGTGTGGATATAAAGAACATAGAAAATGGAGCTCCTACATGGAAGATACGGACGAAACTTTGGGGCTACTTTACTATAAAACTCCTATAAATAAAGGGTAAACTCTTCATATTTTCTTCAACCATAAGCCTTTATTTCTCTAACTTCTCTCTAGCCACCCTAAACTCCTCCCAAGTCTAGGGAACCTCCCTAGCACGAGAAGGAAGCCCCGGAGCGCCCGACGACTCCGAGAAGAAAAGCTTTCGGCTCGGAAACGCTGCTCCAGTGAAACCCGGTTTTTAATAAAAACCCGCTGTAAGTGAGGTACACCTATACTATATTTAATATAGCTTTTATTTAAATATAGTAATGTTATTAGGACCTTATAATAATTATTTGAGCTATTATTATGAGTTATATAAGTGTCGTTATAATATCTTTTTAACCACTCGCGGTACAGGGAATCTGATTTAGAGGGCCGCTTGGGTTGCTGTATTCAGAAGTGATATATGCCAAAATGATCCTGCCCTCCGGTGTTCCTTTTCTGGCCCCTTTCTGTACATAATGGGTGGAAAGTGTTATGTTAAAGCTTATATAATAGTAATAATAGTTAGACGATTAATTAGTCTCGACGAATATTAGACTAAAATCTAGTGGTAATAATACTAGGTTTTGTCAAACGAGTTGTTTAAAGTAAACGAATTGTTGTCCGAGTACCAAGTCACCACCTTATCAAGTGAGTGTATAGTTACTTTCATCTTACACATAGATATGAAATATTTTATATAAATTACATTCTATGTGTGCATATTGTCTATATACCTTCTATCTATGTTGGATGAACGATCTTATACATGTTTTAAATGATTTAAACTGTATATGTATTTATTATCTACAAATATGTTGGGTATAACATGGGTAGATGAATGATGAGAGATAAAAGATGAGATGGGTGAACGTTGGTAGCTATGGACTTAATGCCAATTGAATAAACGCTGGTAGCTATCGACTTAGTACCTGATAGATAAACGTTGGTAGCAATGGACTTAGTACCTGATAGATAAATGTTGGTAGGTATGGACTTAGTACATGATGGATAAACGTTGGTAGATATGGACTTAGTACCTATTAGATAAACGCTGGTAGCAATGGATTTAGTACCCGATCAATGAACTTTAGCAGCTATGGAATCAGTGCTTTACGAACGGGCATTGGAAGCTATGGACTTAGTGCCTGTCTTATAAACCCTGGAAGCAAGGGTGTTCGGAATGAACGAATGAGGGATAGGTGATGTGACATCCCCATTTTCACGGCCAGAAAAGACCGATTTTGTTTATGCTTTATAAAAATCAGAGTTCTTCTTTTAATAAAAATGTTGCGGAATTTGTTCCCAGAAAAAAAACATGATAAATACGTTATTAAAACATTTTTGAAGAAACATATTTATTCGTTTCAAAACGTTTGGGATGTCATCGTTAATACAGAAACATAAGCATAAACAGAACTTACATTTATTTACACTAGTGATCTACATCTCTTTAAATCTCTCAGTGTAATGTGACTTCATATCAACACCTGTGATACAAATAAACTGAGTGGGTCAGGTTGGGAAACCTGGTGAGTACATAGGGTTTTCAACCCACAATAATATAATTATTATGTTTAGACAATCAACCCAATTACCCATTCCCGTTATCCTCACATTACGTCCCTAAAACATCTAACACAATGGACGTAGTCAAAGGCCTATCATTGGGATGGACACTACTAATAAGGGGATTCCTTGGTAATGAAAGTCCTAAAGACAACCATATGGGGGATGGAGTACATCTGGTGAGCACACAGTTCACACAGTTCGAATAAACACACAGTTCAAATAAACACGCAGTTCGAATAAACACCTACAGGTTGCGAGCCTGCTAGTGTTCCACTGGACTGTCTAGAATAGTCCGTGGTCGTCATATATACTCCGCTAGATGACTAGATCATCAAGAACAACTATAACGAGGCCTCTTATTATTTTCTTTTGTCACACATCAACTATTACATCTACCCATGTTTTACCCAACACATTTTGTAGATATAAAATACATATACAGTTTAAATCATTTAAAACATGTATAAAAATCTTTCACCCAGCATAGACAACAAGTATTCAGACAATATGCACACACAACACGTAATTTATATTAAAATACTTCATATCTATTTGTAAGATGAAAGGGACTATGCACTCACTTGAAAGGTGGTGACTTAGTACTCGAACAACGCTTCGATACTCTCAAAACAATTTCCTTCGACAAAACCTAGTACCAATACCACTAGAGTTTAGTCTAACGATAACCGCGACAAATTAATAGTATGACTATTATTATTATCATATAAGTCTTAAATAACACTCAATATAATTCATAATAATAGCCCAAATAATTATTTTAAGGGCCTAATAACATTCTTATAATTATTTGAAAGCTATATTAAAAATTGCGTAAGCGTAGCACACTTACAGTGAATTTTATTGAAAACCGGAACTTTATTTGGACAACATAGGTATTTTTCCTAGGGCTTAGGGATGGTTTGGGAAGCTAGAGAGAGAAAGAAATTCGAGAGAGAGAGAGAGTGTGGGATTTGGTGCAAGAAAACCGGCTGCCTTCGCAGCTTATTTATAGGCGCCCCTCCTCGGAACGCTGGGCGTACTCCTCGGAGTACGCTGGGCGTAATGGACGCGTGTCGCGGCTTCGGTGGTGCATCGTGGACAACTCTGGATCGCACAAGTCAGCAGACCGCTGGGCGTACGAGCCTTGGTACGCGAGGCGTACTCGGACGCTGGGCATCTTCGGATTACGCGGGGCGTATGCAAGGACATGTGTCACTCATACGAAGCGAGGCGTGGGCAACAAGGGACGGCTGAGATTCGGCCACGTCAGCAACTTTGCACCAGATTCGTGATTTTCTACTCCGACTTCTAAAAATCATAACTTTCGCATACGAGCTCCGTTTTCGACGTTCTTTATATTCACGCGAAGGTGGGAACGTACTCTACAACTTTCATTTAGACTCCATCGGCTAATTTTGAATCGATTTCAAATTTTATATTATTAACAGGCCGGGACAGGATTGGTCCGTTAAATCCTCATAACTTCTTCATCTGATGTCCGTTTTCGCCCATCTTTTTCTCGTTACTCTACTTTTGATGAGACCTTCGATTCTCGTTTAGGTCATGTCGGCTAAAACCGCTCGATCTAATATTCGAATTTCGGGCTGTACACTGCTAATCCGAAACTTCGAAAAATCATAACTTCTTCATACGAAGTCAGATTTGGGCGTTCTTTTTATCGAGGTTCTTAGTTTAACACATTCTACGACTTTATTTTAGATCGCTAAGGCTAAATTTCGCTCTATCGTAAATTCACTATTTACGCTTCCCGGTATCGTACCGGTTCCATCGCAAAACTTCAACGGGTCATAACTTCTTCGTTATAACTCGGATTTCGGCGTTCTTTATATGTACGGAAACTTTGTGACATACTCTACAACTTGGTTAGGATTATTTATTCTAGATAATATTTTGTCGAAAAGTCGTTTTCGACCCCTATTGCCTCTAATTTGACGAGCCCGGATTTACGGGCGTTACAGTTGACTCTTAGGGTAAACCCTTAAGAGTAATGGGGATTGGGTAATTGGATTAATTGTTTGATGTTTAAACATAATAAATATATTATTGTGGGTTGAAAACCCTATGTACTCACCAGGTTTCCCAACCTGACCCACTCAAGCTTATTTGTATCACAGGTGTCGATACGAAGTTACTTTACACTGAGAGATTAAAGAGATGTAGATAATTGGTGTAAATAATTGTAATTTCTGTTTATGCTTATGTTTATGTATTGACTACAACATCCCAAATGTTTTACAATGAATAAAAATATATTTCTTCAGAAATGCTTTGATAACGTATTTATCATGTTTTTCTGGGAACAAATTCTGCAACATTTTTATTAAAAGAGTTACTCTGACTTTTATAAAGCATAAACAAAATCGGTCTTTTCTAGCCGTGAAAATGGGGATGTCACAGTTGGTATTAGAGCATTAGTTTAAGTGAACTAGGAATAAGGATTTATTTCTAGACTTAAACTTATAATGCTAAGCAATGATTGTGAGGAGCGTATCTAATAAATTTAGGTACTGCACCTGAATAGACACAAGTGATAGCTAATTTAGGGAAAATGCCTAAGATGATTTTATGTGCTAAATGAATGGTGATGTTTTATGATGTTATTATTTGATCAGATCTATGGTTTGTTGCCGACCGGATCTGGAAAATTTATGTGTTCATATTTCTAAACGTTTAATTGCGATATTAGAAATGACATGTAACTTTTTGGAGTAATAAGGAGGATTACACGTCTAAATATTCCTCTATCTATATTCTCGTCCTGATATGTTGAACGCATGTTTCCGTGAAAATAACATCATGGTGAAGGATCGTAGTGAATTGAGTAAACGGAGGAAACGAGGAGGCTTGCAATAGTTAATGACACTTATTGGAAGATATCGTAAGAGAGGTATCTTGCTTTTAGAATGTGTCTAATAAATAAGGCGTCTAGTATGGAGAAGTACACTTTCGATTAGTAGAAGGAAATAACTTTTGGTATAATCCATGAATTTATCCCATCGTATGGCATTTCCACCACCGACCGAGTTGAAGCAGAATTGATGATTGAATATACGAATGGGAGAAGTCCTAGTAGAGCCTAGGGAGAATTTTGTGATTGTTTCGACATATTTGTATTGTTTTAGTGATAATAACTTGGAAAACTGCGAGACAATACTTGGGACGAGTATGAGTAGGTGTAAATGGTAGTAGAGGCCTATACTATCAGAAAAACATGACTCACACTTGGATCAGGGAAAGTCATAGGGTTACCAAGAAGCTAGTAATTGATTTCATTTTGTTCAAGTATGTCGTTACCATCGTTTCGGTAATGACTAAGAAGATGATTATTATTCTGACCCTAGTGGTCATATCAAATTGAGTCCGAGTACGATAAGTATGTTACGTGGTTTAGAGAACCAAGTTCGATGTAACATCTGACTTAATCCAGAAGATTGAAGTGAAAGATAATCAAAGCGATCAATAGAAGTATCACACTCATTGTTAAAGAAGCTTGTAGCTAGAAGTGCTACATTAGAACACGAAGGAAGGTATAGTCAATTATGGAATCTGACTCTAAGAGATCTGAGTCTAAGCACACGATGAGAGGTCATTAGAATATGACACATCGGCCCATTGTAGAAATCAAATAACTTATCTTAAGTTTGTTAAGAAGAAGAAGGATTCTCTGATAATGATCAAGACTGTGACATGAAGGTCATGATTTAAAATCTAACAAGAGATAGAGAACGGGTGCAAATCAAGTACCACCTGCAGTTAAAGAAGTCCAAGAGTTAGAAGGAACATAGAAGTTACGACTATTACCTAGGATGAAGAGATAACGTATGGAGTCATTTATAACCCTGTTTCGTTGACGATTTCGGGATGTAATCATCCAAAGGGGGAGATAAATGTAATGCCCGCAGATCCAGGCTAGTCAATTTAGAGACAATTAGCATCAAAAATCAGTTTTTGACGGAAGATTATTTAGAAGGAATAGTCTTAATAAAATTTGTAGCATATGTCAGAAGGATTCTGTACATATAAAGAACGCCGAAATTCGAGTTATAACGAAGAAATTATGGCCCGTCGAAGTTTTACGGCAAAACCGGCACAACATGGCGCGACGTAAATAGTGAATTTACAATAGAAGAATTTTTCGCCTTAGTGATTTAAACAAAAGTCATAGTATACGTTAAATTGAGAGTGTGCATAAAAAGAATGCTCAAATCTGACTTCTTATGAGGAAGTTATAATATTTTCTAAAATTTGGCATAACAGTGCACAACTTGTAATTCGAATTTTAGATCGAGTGGTTTTTGGCCAATGAAACCTAAATGAGAATTGAAGATCTCATTAATAGGAACTCAACGACAAAAAGACAGACGAAAACGGACTCCGTATGTAAAATTTATGAATTTTACGCGGACATTTAACAGTGTAATCACCTCCTTTTAAATTTAAGATCGGTCAAGAACTAGCCGACGGAGTAAAAAAGAAAAGTTGTAGATTTTATTTTTACCTACGCGTGGATATAAATAACGTCAAAAAACGGAGCTCTTATGTGAAAGTTATGGACGAAGCTTAGTCTCTACTTTTCGAGCGTGGCAAATTCGATATAGTTTTGTATGTCCGAGATAGAATGAGAATTAGCCAACGGGTTCTAAATGAAAGTTGTAGTACTCGTAAATACCAAAGCGTGGATATAAATAATTTCAGAAACAGAGCTCGTATGCGGAAGATATAGACGAAGCTTAGTCGCTACTCTTCGTGCGCGATAAATACAATACGGTTTTTGAAAATTATAGATAGAAGGAGAATTGACTTACGGGGTCTAAATGAAAGATGTAGAACTTGTAAAAACTAACGTGTGGATATAAAGAACATAGAAAATGGAGCTCGTACATGGAAGATACGGACGAAACTTTGGGGCTACTTTACTATAAAACTCCTATAAATAAAGGGTAAACTCTTCATATTTTCTTCACACCATAAGCCTTTATTTCTCTCTCTAACTTCTCTCTAGCTTCATAAACCCCTCCCAAGTCTGTGGAACCTCCCTAGCAGGAGAAGGAAGCCCCGGAGTGCCCGACAGCTCCGAGAAGAAAAGCTTCTGGCTCGGAAACGCTGGTCCAGCAAAGCCCGATTTTTAATAAAAAAAATCCGCTGTAAGTGAGCTACGCCTTTACTATATTTAATATAGCTTTTATTTAAATACAGTAATGTTATTAGGACCTTATAATAATTATTTGGGCTATTATTATGAGTTATATAAGTGTTGTTATAATATCTTTTTAACTACTCGCGGTACGGGGAATCTGGTTTTGAGGGCCACTTGGGTTGCTGGATTCATAATTGCTATATGCCAAAATGATCCTGCCCTCCGGTGTTGCATGTCTGACCCCTGTTTGTACATAGTGGGTGAAAAGTATTGTGTTAACGCTTATATAATAGTAATAATATTTAGATGATTAATTAGTCCCGACGAATATTAGAGTAAAATCTAGTGGTAATAATACTAGGTTCTGTCAAAGGAATTGTTTAAAGTAAACGAATTCTTGTCCGAGTACCGAGTCACCACCTTAATAAGTGAGTGCATAGTTACTTTCATCTTACACATACATATGAAGTGTTTTATATAAATTACGTTCTATGTGTGCATATTGTCCGTATACTTGCTATCTATGTTGGATGAACGATCTTATACATGTTTTAAATGATTTAACCTGTATACGTATTTATTATCTACAAATTTGTTGGGTATAACATGGGTAGATGAATGATGAGAGATAAAAGATGATATGATTGAACATTGGCAGCTATAGACTTAGTGCCAATCGAATAAACGTTGGTAGCTATGGACTTAGTACCTGATAGATAAACGTTGGTAGCTATGGACTTAGTCCCTGATAGATAAATGTTGGTAGCTATGGACTTAGTACTTGATGGATAAACGTTGGTAGCTATGGACTTAGTATCTATTAGATAAACGCTGGTAGCTATGGATTTAGTACCCGATAAATGAACTTTAGCAACTATGGAATTAGTGTTTTACGAACATGCATTGGCAGTTATGGACTTAGTATCTGTCTTATAAACCCTAGAAGATTAAAGAGATGTAGATCACTATTGTAAATAATTGTAAGTTTTGTTTATGCTTATGTTTCTGTATTGACGATAACATCCCAAATGTTTCAAAATGAATGAAAATACATTTCTTCGGAAATGCTTTGATAACGTATTTATCATGTTTTTCTGGGAACAAATTCCGCAACATTTTTATTGAAAGAGTTACTCTGACTTTTATAAAGCATAAACAAAATAAGTATTTTCTGGCCGTGAAAATAGGGATGTTACATTGTAGATACATCATGCGGGAGAGCATCGCATGGAATGGATCGGGCTTGATTGTTAGTGATTTTAGATACATCACGCGGGAGAGCATCGCATGGAATGGATCAAGATTGACTACCAGCGATCGTAGATACATAACACGGGAGAGCATCACATGGAATGGATCGGGCTTGGTTGCCAGCGATCATAAATGCATCACGTGAGAGAGCATCGCATGAAATCATATAGGAAAAGGTTGCAAAGCTTTGAGCCTCGTCAGTCCAAGATTGCCGCTGTAGTGGAGCCGGGATAGGGAGCCTGGCGACTCAAGGCAAGTGTACTGAACATTTCATGAGTAGCGTGCCACTATAATGGAGTCGGGTGAGAAGCCAAACGACTCAAGGCAAGGGTATTGAACCTCGCATGCAAAGTGTGCCGCTATAATGGAGTCGGGCTGAGAAGCCAGGCGACTCAAGGAAAGAGTGTTGAGCCTCGCATGCGAAGCTCGCTGCTATAATGGAGTGGTGCTGAGAAGTCAGGTGACTCAAGGCAAGGGTGCTGAACCTCACATGCGGAGCTCGCCGCTATAATAGAGTCGGGCTGAGAGTCCAGGCGACTCAAGGTGAGGGTACTGAACCTCGCATGCGGAGCTTGCCACTGTAATGGAGTCGGGCTGAGAAGCCAAGCGACTCAAGGCAAAGGTACTGAACTTTGCAGAATTGGGCATAGCGGCCGATAGTCTATGTGTCCGGCTTGGGCCGCAGTATGGTGGCACCTGATGCATTACTGCATCATTAGCTATAGTTACAACTGGTGCCTCTTCTTCTGATGACTTTGCCGATGTCCATGCAACGAGGCTACTGGGGTCCAAACAGTGGAATTGTTGTCAAGAGGTGTGTAGTGGGAGTATTGTCTAGAGTAGAGCAATAAGGCCGTTAAGGGCCAGAAAGCGAGCTGCTAGCGGTGGATGAGCCACACGACTACTGAAGGTTGGGCGACAAGACTCCCAAGGGCTAAACTACAATGTTGCTCTTTCAATCTAATGTCACCTCAGGAATGCACTATCACGTACAATATCGACTCTTCATATATTTTAACTCCACCCCTTCAGAATAAAAATCACTTTTGCATAGTGTCGTACCAACCCTTCTCTCCCCCTTTTTATAGAGCAGGCGAGATACAGACCCATAGATGCTGGAAACCGGGGACACATCTACTGAAAAAGCTAGGTAACACAAGTGCTAACAAAAACTGGGTAGCGCGACTACCGAGAACTAGGCTGCACGACTGCCGAGAACTAGGCAGTGCGACTGTGGGATGTTGGCCAACACGACTAATGAGAGCTAAGTAGCGAGGCTGCATGGAGCGGGTCAACGCGACTTCTGATAACTAGGCATCGCAATTGCTGAGGGTTATTTCGAAATGCTTTACTAATAGTAGTAGCAATGTACTACATACTCTTTCCCATCCTTTTTTTGAAAATGTCGAGTGGTTAGACTGCATCTTCTAGGATTGGGCTTAACTTGACTAGAGACGACCGATGATGGACTGGTTTAAACTTTTCGTGAGGTTGATCCGGAGCTTGTTACCGGTGGGAAGAGATGATAGTCATTGCCTGACTGGTTTGAATTGGATAATCTCCAAAATGGACCAAGTGATTGTAAAGTGCTCCATCATTTTCTGCCAGCTGTAGTGGTTTTAATGGGATGCAGCCTTGGTTGTTTGCTTACGAGTCAAGGAACAGGAAGTCGAACAATGTAGACGAAGCCGAGAGCCGCGGTTAGATGTTCTTTAGCATAGTCGGAGGTGGCTTGCGACAGGATGAGACCAATTCAGCCGCTAGTTCGACCGGTAGAGACCCGAGCGACCAATTTACAATAGAGATGGCTCTATGGGGCCCACCTTTCTTTTTGTCTTTTGTTATGTGGAGCTTTTCAAAACATGTATGACTAGGGCTGTAAACGAACCAAACGAACACGAACAAGGTCTTGTTGATGTTCGTTAGTTTAAGTTAGCCGAACAACAAACGAACACGAACGGATAAACGAACGAGATTTTCTTGTTCATGTTCGTTCGTTTAACAAATTACTTTGTTCATGTTCGTTTATTTATGTTTGTGAACATGCTAAACGAACATAAACAAACAAACATAAACGAACAAAGATAAAAAAACACAATTGAACATATATAATATAGCAATATAATGAAAATTAATTGAATATAGATGAATATAAATAAACTTAAATGAACAAACATAAACGAACGAATGAGACCATTGTTCATGTTCGTTCGTTTAACTAAATGAACGATAATTTTTGTTCATGTTCGTTAATTTATTAAATAAACGAACTTCCCGCCGAACAGTTCACGAACGGTTCGTCGAACGTTTAGTTCGTTTACAGCCCTATGTATGACCCTTTTGGCATTGATGTGTCTTCATAGGAGAATATAGTATGCAGATGGTGGTACTGACCACCTCCCCCCCCCCCCCTTTGTTGAAACAAGAAATATATCTCTTTTTGAGTGTAATACCCATTGTATTTTTTTTCTCTTTTTTTTGTCTTCTCAAAAGAAGCATTTACACCACTTTCATATCCATTTTTTTTTTGTTTTTTACGAAAGTAGAGTTTATTTGTTGTGTATTTACTAAATTATAAACTGTAAGGGTAAAAACTAAAGTGGTGGGGGTGAAAATGTGATCTGTGGGGGGTTTTGGTGAAGGCATACATAATTTTTTTTTTTTAAATATTGTTAGAGATCACTTCTTGTAGAACTCCTCTTCTACCCCATTTAAAAAAAATCAAAATAACAAGCTGGAAATGGTAAAGATGTAGGGTAAGTGTAATTTTCGAGGTTTGCTTGCTGGGTAAATAAGATTTGTTTTGGGAAGATGGGTAAACAATTTTCTTTTTTGTGGGCTTATGAATTATACAAATTATAATTAGTAAAACTCAACTGAAAAGGATTTGGTGAATGTACAAATAGTACAACTGTGTCTACAAGCAGCTATTAAAGCATATAAAAATCCTTAGCTAAAAAACGAATTTTCTTCTCATATGAATAAAAAGAATGGTTTATGAGCTGTAATTTTTTTCTTCTCAATTTTCTGAAGAAACCACAAAACTATAAATGAAAAATGTATTTGATAGGGCTTTTGTAAACTTGAAAGATGTTTGAATGAACAAAAACAAAAGCAAATCTACAGATCTGAGAAGATTTTTGCAAACTTTAAACATGTTTGAATGATGATAAATCATTTAGATTTGAACTAAAAACGAGATGGATCTACAGAAAAACAAAAACAAAATCCATAGATTTAAACAAAAACAGTAAGCAGATAAAGAGATCTAAAAGATAGAACACATCAGATCGAGATATCTGAGGCATGGCTAATCATATCTGAACAGATCTTGGCAAGAGCCAACGGACCTGAACAAATGGTGCGAAATATGAGCAGATCTGAGCAAACCTAAACTGAAATGCAATAGATCTGAACAGATCTAGGCAAGAACGAGGTTACGGCTGCTCGTTTAAGTCCGGGATGGTGCCAAATGGTGAGATATTGGCTCCGGCCACCTGCTCTAAGGAGGTCACAACATACAAGGCCGTTAGAGCCATCGTAGGGACTGGGCCCCAGGTGCGGGCTTTGATAGTCAAGTTAGATCATATGATAGATCTGAGATGCTTCTATTTAGCTAGAGAGAACCACCTTGGTGCTGGTAGTGTATGGTGGTTGACGACAGTAGGTGACGGCTGAGCCACCAGACTGAAATATAGTGTCGTGGGTGAGCTATGGGGAGAGTCCCCCTCCATGGAGGAGATACTATTCACTTTATAGGGGACAATTAGGTCAGGCCTTAGGCCAGCCCAATTCAGGCCCAACTAGCAAGGAGCTGGGTGAGGTCACCTAGAGGCGTCGGACGAGGTTGGCGGGTGCACACTAGGCAAGGCTGGCAGGCGCACACTAGGAAAGGATGGAAAGGGAGTTCCAGGCCGGGCTAACAGGAGAGTCCCCATCAAGGCTAGCAAGGGAGTCCCCAGGTCGGGCTAGCAGGAGAGTCCCCATCAAGGTTGGCAAGGGAGTCCCCAGGAAGGCTGGCAAGGGAACGCCAGGCGAGTCTGGCATGCCAAAGCTTCCTAGGCCATGCTAATGGACCATATATCATCAAGTCCTCCAGTTTGATGTTATTGGTATGTGGCTAATGATGTTAAACTAGATTCAGTCATATAAACCATGTGTCATCAGGCTGACAAGGGAGCGCCAAGCTGAGCCAACAGGAGAGTCCCCAGTAGGGCTAGCAAGGGAGTGCTAGGACAGGCCAATAGGAGAGTCACCAGCAAGGCTAGCAAGGGAGTCCCCTGGCCAGGCAAGCAGGAGAGTCCCCAACAAGGCTGGCAAGGGAGCGCCAAGCAAGGCTGGCATGCCAGAGCTTTCTAGGACATGTTAATGGACCATATATCATCATCAACAATTTTGAATTGTTCTTCCAAAAACATCATTCTATTCAAAGGAAAGTCCAACCGATTCATTAGTGAGTTTATTGTATCAAAACTTCTTCTGAGCACTTTCTCAAAATCTTGTATCTCCCCAGATACAGTCAAGGATTCAATATATTCATAATGGTAAAGCTTTGTTGGATCACCTTTTTCAAGATCAGGAGTATCAGTTCCATGTTGTCGAAGTATACTCTGAATTTGACTTTGTTTCTCCACTTCAGCTTCCAGATCAACTTTCCTCTCTTCTGTTGACAATTCATGACTTATGCCTTTTCCTTTTGCTTTCTCTTATTCACTTAGATTGGGCTTTAATGAACAAGACTCTCTTCCAACACTTCCAATAAGAATTCCCTTTGTGATAGGCCTTGTTGTTGTTATTGTTGATGAAGTTACAGTTGAAGTTTTTGGTAGAGAAGTTGGAATGTGAGTAGTCAAGACTTTTCCAACCACTTTCACATTGCTAATAGCTCCTCAAGAACCCCCTTCACCTTTATCTCCACTCCCACCGCCAACATTTCTTCTTTATCCCCCTTGCACCCGTGGGCTCACAAGCGGGGTATTTATTGGCATAAAGTAGACAAATTTTGCAAGTGGAGCTAATTCGTTGTGAATTGTTGACTCTAACATGTGAAACTTTTCAGTAAAAGACTCAGGAGAAGCAACCGAATACTTCAAAGAATCATACTTCGACAAAAGATCCTTTAATTCTTTAAGCAAGTTTTCAACTATAACGTCCTGTTTATTTAAATAAACTAATAAATGTAAGTCCCAGACTAATTTGTGAAGAATTTAGAAGTTTGAGGTTAAAAGTGTAAAATTCGGATTTAATTTATAAGAGTTATGGAAGGCAGTGACTAAATGGTAATTATTGGGACTTCATTGAAGAGATTTTGGAGGCCTAGGGGCTGTTTGGTAAATCACGTATCAAATTTGAAGGGAATTTCTGAAGCTGGGGTAGAAAAGGTAAATTAGCGGCTTTGGTTTGAAAAGAATTTTATAGAGAGGGACTGATCTTGACATTATGGCATCAAATTTTAAGGGCACGGGTATAAAGCCTTAGCATGTGCTGGTTGCCACAAAACCCTAATCCTAGCTAAGGATGCAGCCGTAACCCACCCTTATACCTCCCGTTTATAGCCGCTACCTCTCCATCACCTTTTGCCTCCCTTATCGGCGATGCCACGACCCCCATGTTCCGATCAGCAAAAGGCCACCAAGCAAACGTCGAGCCTCCACCATTCTTCTTCTCTTTCTCCTTCTTTAGTTGTCAAAGGGAAAGCTATCCAGCCGCCACTGTGCAGCAGAGCCCGCTGCCGCCACTCTGTCACCATCGAACCACCATAACATCGTTGTTAGGGACGTCGATGAAGACGAACAGTTAGCTTCCGATGCTGAATTAGTCGTGAGGAACCAGAAGATCGATGCTTGCTGGGAGCTGTTGTGATTCGAGATTGGATCGCTACTTCCTTTTTTCGTTTCTTGCTGCCGATGTGCCTTCCCACTGAAGACGAAGCCACTCCAAGCCGCTGACAATTTCGTGGAACGTAAGGACCGACCACCGCCACCACTGTAGGATGGTTGCTGTCATCGCTGAGAGCCACTTGGTGGGTGACTAAGCCTTTGAAAGAATCAGAATCATGTATATGGGTTGTTGATGGTGTTGATATAGGAAAACATAATAAATATCCACCATGGCCGCCAGCCATGGTGGCTGCCACCTTCTACCACCACTGGCCACCATAAGGTGGTTGTGTGTGTTTGTTTTATTTAGTGTGTGTGTTTCTTTTGAGTCTGAGCATTGTAAAGTGTAAATTACAAGTTGGATAATGAAATGAAAACTGAAAGCCACCACCGTGAGGTGGTGGCTGCCGCCTCCTGCCGCCACCGGCCGCCGTGTCGGGTGGCGGTGTGTGTTGTCTCATTGTGTTGACTTTTTTGGGGTTCTTGAAACTCTAATGGGCCCAATGAAGCCTAATGGGCTAGTGAAAACTTTAATGTGCTTAATGATATTCTATTGGGCCTAATTAGGCCCAATAAAGCCCTAATTGACCTAAAAGTCCAACAAATTGATAAATGGGCTAGTATTTGGGTTGGAAAACCCTAATGCCAATAAAAACCTAATTTGGGGAATTAATTGGGACACATGTGAATTATTTAATAACTTGAAATATTAAATAATAATCACTGCCAAAAATTAATTTAAGCAATTTTGGACTTAATGGATTAACTCCTTAATGGATTAAGCCCTTAATGGGTTAAGTGGGAAACACTTAACCCTAATCGTCATTTTATATGAAACCTTAATTTCACTTGGGCTTATTGTTGGGACATTTTATTGGGCTTTTATGATTGGGATAATAATGGGCCATGCAAGAACAAGCTAAGGGGCTAAAATAATTTAATGGGCGTAGGGTAAGGCCCATGTAAGGGGTTTGGGACCAATTTGAAAAATTGGGCCATAGTTTGGGCCTTTATGATTATGTGATATTAGACCATTAGACTGTTGAATACTGGACTGGAGCAAATGGTTGGGCCTTATGGTAAGACCTTAAAAAGGTTTTGGCTCAATTTGGAAAATTGGGCCATGTGTTGGGATTTGATTTCGTAGTTGACTTTGGGCTTGTGGATTGAGCCTTAGGCTTGCATAAAGCCAAGTTTGTGGTAATATAGTAATTATCCAAAGTATGTACTCATGGTTATGTAGTGGAACCCAATTATTAATTGGATGTTATTTTGGTGTTGTAAGTTCGGGAATCTGTTATCTAACAACTGGGGTTGAGTCTGCGGGACTTCAGCAGTGTGGGATTAAGTCTATGGGATTTTAGCAGTGTGAGGTGAGTAACCTTCTAGTAGAAGTGGTTCTACGATCACAATGCCGGCCCACTAGCAGGAGTTTTTTATTAGATGATTGTCTTTGTGATAATTATCTGTTATGCCGTTATGTGTTATGTTTGTGTGCTAGGATGCTTTGTGATACATGTTAGTAGTAGTAGTGGTGAAATAGTCTCCGGTTACTAGTTGAGAGATACCAAAGGGGTCGTCAGAACCCATGCATGCCTAGCAGTATGTTTATGATATGTTATTTGTGATAGTGGTAGTAAGAAGGGAATAGTCCACATGTTTGGTCGTTAGGACCGAAGGGTAGGTCGGGCACCCCAGATATGCCTAACAGTATGATTATGATATGTTATTGTATGGTAGTGGTAGGGGTGAAATAGTCCTCGTTGCCAGTTGAGATAAACTGGAGGGTAGGTCGGCACCCCAAAATGTCCTAACATGGGTAGGTCAGCACCCTAGCGTGGCCTGACATGGGTAGGTCAGCACCCAAGAATGGCCTGACATGGGTAGGTTAGCACCCCAAAATGACTTGACATGGGTAGGTGATAGTTTGTTTTACTTACTTCTTTTTATAGTTTATTTTAGCAAATTCCATCTCATTTTAGTTAATCTTCATGCATATTTTCTCTTTTTGTTATTTTTCTCCTTTATCGGGTGCTTTCCAGTCTTTTGAGCTTATTTGCAGGATTTATCGAAGACTATTTGTCATTAGAGGTTTTGGAAGGAGTGTGGGACTATTGGAGGCTTGCAATTTGTTCATGGACTTGATGTGGTGCAATTGGGTTTGGTGTTAATATAAGTAAGAAGCCCGTCCGACTTAAATTTTGGGCGGGACGATAAGAATTCGAGCTGTAGAAGTTTAAAGGAGCATTGGAGCCTCATGGAAGAGTTTGGAAGACATAATTGGGCTACCAAGAACTTGCACAAACGGGCTGGACCATAGATGAGAAGAGTAATCTAGAAGTGCCAATTAAATGGGCCAAAAAGCCCATTCAGTAGAATCCACGCGGTCCGTGTGGATTTACAGATGGTCTGCGTGGTTCGCGTTGTGAAGAACCTGAATTTTAGCCTTTTGCTTCTATTTGGGGAAAGTTTGTGGAATACTTTTGGGAAACTTTTGGATCCGATTTTTGACCACTTTTACTAGAGTTTTGAGGCAAGAAGGAAGGGGGGAACTCATGAAGAACAACACTTTTGCTCTCTAGAAGATTGGAAGATTTAGAAGCTTGGAGCAATTTTTCTTCCAACTTGCATCTTGAACAATGTTTGGTATCACTAATTTACTTTGCATTTCTTTCATTTTGGCCATGCTTGGCTAGATTCATATTTGGTTGACTTGGATGTAATTGCTTGAATGTTTTGGTTATTTTGAAGAACTCCATGAACTTGTGTTGATTATCTATGATTATATTTTCTATAATAACTTCCTTCATGTTTATATATCTCTAGTCATGAATATTGATATGTGAATGTTATTTTTGTTGGTTAAATTCTTGGCTAAGTAATGGGTCTTGAATTTAACAAGAAACAATTAGTTTAAATGTTTGTTTTCATTTTATTTAGACTAAGAAAATATTTTCTCCATAGTGGTAATGAAAGCAATAGATTACTCTTTGGATTTGGTGACTCTTAAAGCCTAATGCTAATTGATTTTCACAAAATTACATGCTTCATTAGTTTTGTGACTTTGATTTAGGAAATGTGATATGAGCTTCTCTAGTCATTTTAATACAAAAGAAGAGTTGAGGCAAGTTATTCTTATAAATTGCTATAGCCAAGTTAGATTGTAAATACAAGTATTGCACCTTGGTATTCTCATGATTATTTAACCAAACATTCAAGTGATGAAAGTCCAAAGTCAACCATCTTTCTCTTATTGATTTTACATCAAACTTTGCTTTTCTTGAATTTTGTTTTTAAATATTAGTGTAATTCTATTTTTCTTTTAAAAATCTCAAAAGATAAAAAAAAAAAAAAAGAATCCCTCAAGTTTATTTTATTTTAGTTTTACAAGTGTTCGTACAACAAGATTATCATAGAGTTATAAAATTGAACCAATCTCTGTGGATACGATCCCTTACCACTATACACTATTTAGTGTAAAAGATTTAGGGTTATTAATTTTGTTGGCCTCGACAACCACCAATAGCTCAAGCACCCTAGAATTACCCGAAAAAATGTATGTTGTGTGGTATATGGTATGATGGGGGAACTTAGTAAGCTTTGTGCTTACGGTTTTCAATTTTGGTTTCAGGTACTTTATTTTCAAAGGAAAGGAGTCGGCTCGATCGCAGCGCATCACACTATGGTTTTCCACACATGAGATCTTTAGGATTACACTCTGATATTTTTTCATGATAAAATGTTTTGATTATTTCTAATTTGGTTTTGACATGTCATGATATTATGGATGTTTTCTTATACTGTTGGTTTTATAATAACTTATTTAAAAATGAAATTTTTGGCCTTGAATTTTGGGATGTTACAAGTTGGTATCAGAGCCTTGGATTGAGGGATTCAGGGACACTCTCGGGTGTGTCTAAACTCAAACTAAGGACTTGGTATGAAAATTTTCAAAAGAAAATCATTTTATAAAAAGAATTTGAAAAGAACTTTGAAAAGAACAAGGTGTGTGATGCGTGCAATCAGTTGAGCTCAAGTAAGTTTTCCCCAACATACCCATACATGTTATCTTATGTTATTATATGATATGATATGATTATGAGAACTGCATGCTAGATTAGGGCTGAGGATCTAAGAAATATGCCTTATATGCTTATTGGATGTGCTTGTAGACTTGCATGCTAGTACTGATCAGTTAGTAATAGGATAGCCTGTTTAGGTTATGCATGATTGTATGAGCCTTTGAATTTGATGTACAGATCCCTGAGTAGAGGATAGAAAGGTTTGATTGGAATTTGATGGTTAGATTTTCCATTGTCTGAATTCTGCTTGCCTTGTACGTTGTAGGACTCCTAGTAATGTGAGCTAGCTATATTCATGAGGTAGCTAGTTGACATTACTGGGAATCTTTCTGCAGCTGAGGACTGGGTGAGTTCAGGAACCTAGGTAAGCCTAGGATACGTTTAGTGGGTTAGTAGTGAGGTTCAGTGAGACTTGGGTGCACCAGTTTGAGGAAGTAACTTGGAGGATTCGAGAGGATTGCTGAGGAAAGTATGGATAGGTGTGGAAGGTAGTATTAGACCCGTATTACTGAAAGCACAGGATCCATACTTGAATTGGTGAGAGTCTTGGAGAATCTAAGAAGCTTTAGGGAGGTATTTGTGACCCGGTTTAGGGATAGAGGATGTTCCAGTTGTTGCAACTTAGCCAATGGGTAAGTGAGCCACTGAGCGTGACAGGGTGTCAGACCCTGAAGGATATGACACCCGGGAGATTGTAGATGTGATATTGGTTGGAGCGCCCTTGGAAGAGAGGGACGTGCCAGGTGCGTATTGTAGAGGGTCCCGGGAAGAGACCCATGACTTCTGATAATCGGGTGAAAGGCCAGCGTGGCCGTATTCGTTACAGCACGTACAAGAAAGTACACAAGGGAGTTTGTCGCTCCAAGGGTTTAGGCTGCTACAAGGTAGCAAGGTTGGTCATCTCAACAAAAGGTTAAACAGATTCTTGGGTATATTCGAATCTTTGGAATGTCAGCTCGGTATGGTGTTAAGCACCCAAGAATGAAAATCAGATTCTGGTTCTGGCTTAGGAGCAGAGCCTAAACCAATTGATACACGATCGCGAAAGTTCATCTCCTCGGAGATTACTTGTGGAGTTTGGGAATGGACCTTGGTGGTCTTTTGTTCAGCCAAGAAAGGGATTTGGGAGCTTTTGACCGTCGTCTTGGGGCCTTTCAGGCCAGATTCATCGCAGGAAAGTTAGGGGTTCATTTAAAACCCAAGGTCAGTGGATTCTTAGAATCCTTTGGGAAGGAAGATCCTATAGTTGGTCCCTGTCATCAAGATCATGATTTCGTTAGATGTTCGTGGATATGTCATCTTTTGCCACTTCAAGTGGATATTAGGAATCTGTACCGCTTTAGAATTTTGAGTGAATTTGGATAAGTGATATATTAGGTCGGTTTTTGCTATGATCTGGGTTATCAAGGATTATTATATGCCAATCTGCATGCCAGGAGTCCTTGATGAACCTACAGAGGGATGTATCTTGCGGAGTAGATTCCACGTGTAGCGTTCTCATCCCGGATCATTGTTGGGATATATCATTGTTTGGGTATGGTCGTTAGCTGTCTATAGAAGAACTTTGGAGTTCAAGGCACCACCGTTGCTAGAGAAGAACCGATAGCATGAAGATGGTAATGTCAGTTGTGGCTTTTAGATGCATAAGTGGTTAGTCATTGGATGTTCAAGAGAATTATATTTTCGCATAGGTTGTGTTCGGTTAGAGTTCAGTGGTATTGCAAGTATGGAAGTGGGAATGAGGATTCGTCAGCCAGAGTGAAGATTAAGGCCTTCAATTGATAGCATGGTAGATGGACTGAGGTGTCATACTATACCAGATTTCTAGAGTACTCTTCAAGATTTCCGAGTATGGGCGATCTTAAGGTTTAATCGGTGATTAATTGCTAGCATTGGTAAGCACAGGTTGTCATCAATGGGATACTATAAAGCGAGAAGGATTGGGAATCCTTCAATTTTCGCATGCCGTGAAGACTTAGTCAAATCTTAGTGGGGGAGAGAATTTTGTAAAGCTCTCCAAATGTGAGTTCTGGTTGTGCGGGGTGCAATCCCTTGTGCATCCTGTCAACCAGAAGGGTATTCCAGTAGATCCCGCCAAGATAAAGGTAGTGAAGCAGTGGGGGATTCTTAGGTCTCCAGCTGAGATTCAGAGTTTCCTGGGTCTAGTAGGTCATTCTCGGAGATTCATACAGGACTTCTCCGAGATTGCAGTTCCTTTGACCCGGCTGACCAAGAATCGTTGCCCTTTTGCTGGGGGCCTAAGCAGCAGGCAGCCTTCGAGACTCTCAGACAGCGGTTGTGCGAGGCATCGATTCTCACTGTGCCAGAGGGTGTAGATGATTTTGTGGTTTACTGTGATACTTCAATCACGGGTATGGGTGCGGTACTGATACAGTGGGGTCACGTGATAGCAGGTTTCGGGAACTAGGTTAGAGTTCCAATTAGGATTCAAGTTTAGTTGTGTGTTAGGTGGAGTGCGTGTTCAGCCTAGTATGGGAAGTGTTGTAAGTTTGCGGGTGTAGCCGTAGCATTCACTAGCAGCCATATAATGTTAGAGTGTTGTAAGTTTGCGAGTATAGCCGTAGCATTCACTGGCATCCAGGTAGTGTTAGAGTGTTGTAAGTCTGCGGGTGTAGCCATAGCATTCACTAGCAGTCAGATAGTATTAGAGTGTTGTATGTCTGCGGGTGTAGCCGTAGCATTCACTAGCAGTCAGATAGTGATATAGTATTGTTAGTTTGTGGGTGTAGCCGTATCATTCACTAGGTTGGTAGATAGCGTGAGTGGGTTCTTATGACGCGGAAGGAACAGTAGTACCCACCAGTTCGGGTGTAGCACTGAGGATATGGAAATCTACAGATTGGATTTTGGAGTTACCCAGACAGATTAGATCTGGCATGACAACTGGTGGCAACTATTGACATACTAGGATTTCGTTCAGAAGTCGCATGGAGCAACTGCATATGAGTATTTTGGCTCCGTAATCGAGTTGGAACCCGATATTTTAGATGACTGAAAAATGAAATAAGAACAGGAAGGCCTCGATAGATTTTGGGAAGCAGCTATGTAGCAACATACTACTTCAGGCAGTTTAGTGTTCAAACAGTTTCAACGTTTGGGCAATGTTAGCATTTGTGCTTCAGGTTGCGAGTATAGACAAAATATCTAGATGATTTGGGGGAGTGACAAGTCACTCACAGTAGGAGTATCTGATCCTTGGCCATGTATAAGCGATCTACAAGGATAACTAGGTTTGTGACCCTGTTTTATAGTGGGAACCTTGAGTTATCAGGAGATGAGTAGGCAACTGAGAGACAAGTGAACTAGGTTCAACAATAATTATTCAGTATGGGCGGTCTATCAGGGGGCCAGACCATCTCGAGACTACAAATTTCAGAGTGAGTAATGTGATTGTAATGCAAGAAATTCGCTTATCTTAGGGTTCTAGAACCCTACGAGGGATAACTTTGGTTGCCCTCGGAAGGCTAAGGTGTGCCTAAGATGGTAACCGTGATACAAGAGTGGTTGGGCGTGTAAGGAATGGTAAGAAATGATTTTGAGGACGAAATTTAATTTAAGTGGGGGAGAGTTGCAACGCCCCATTTATTTAAATTAACTAATAAATGTAAGTCCCTGACTAATTTGTGAAGAATTTAGAAGTTGGAGATTAAAAGTGTAAAATCCAGATTTAATTTATAAGTATTATGGAAGGCAGGGACTAAATGTTAATTATTGGGACTTCATTGAAGAGATTTTGGAGGCCTAGGGGCTGTTTGGTAAATCAGGTATCAAATTTGAGGGGAATTTCCGAAGATGGGGTAGAATTGGTTTTACCATACAAAAGGGTTTAGCGACGCAACTTGTTGCCCGTTTGACTTCTCATTCGTTGTATGATGATAACTAAAACAAGAGCTAGTTTATTTTAATAAATAAAAATATCATGGCTTTGGTTTGAAAATAACTTTATGGAGAGGGACTGATCTTAACATTCTGGCATTAAATTTGAAGGGCACAGGTATAAAGCCTTAGCATGTGCCGGTTGCTACAAAACCCTAACCCTAGCTAAGGATGCAGCCATCACCCACCCTTATACCTCCCGTTTACAGCTGCCATCTCTCCATCACCTTATGCCTCCCTCATCGGCGATGCCGCCCCCCCACCCCTAATGTTCTGATCAGCGAAGGGCCACCAAGAAAATGTTAAGCCTCCACCATTATTATTCTCTTTATCTTTCTTTAGCCGCCGAAGGGAAAGCTATCCAGCTGCCGCTGTGCTGCAGAGCCTGCTGCCGCCGCTCCGTCACCATTGAACCGCCATAACATCGTTGTCGGAGACGCCGACGAAGACGAGCAGTTAGCTTCCAACGTTGAATCAGTCGTGAGGAACCAGAAGATCGACACTTGCTGGGAGCTGTTGTAATTCGAGATTGGATCACTACTTCCTTTTTTTGTTTCTTGCTGCCGACATGCCTTCCTGCTGAAGACGAAGCCACTCCAAGCCGCTGGCACGTTCATGAAACGTAAGGACCGACCACCGCCACCACTGTAGGATGGTGGCTGCCATCGCCGAGAGCCACCAGGTGGGTGGCTAAGCCTTTGAACGAATTAGAATCACACATATGGGTTGTTGATGGTATTGATGCCATAAAACAAAATAGATATCCACCATGGCCGCCAGCCATGGTGGCTGCCACCTTCTACCACCATCGGCCACCATAAGGTGGCTCTGTGTGTTTGTTTTGTTTAGTGTGTGTGTGTTTATTTTGAGTCTTAGCATTGTAAAGTGTAAATTACAAGTTGGATAATGAAAAGAAAACTGAAAACCACCACCGGGAGGTGGTGGTTGCCGCCACCGGTCGCCGTGTCGGGTGGCGGTGTGCTTTGCCTCGTTGTGTTGACTCGTTTAGGGTGCTTGAAACCCTAATGGGCCCAATGAAGCCTAATGGGTTAGTGAAAACCCTAATGGGCTTAATGATATTCTAGTGGGCCTAATAGGCCCAATAAAGCCCTAATTGACCTAAAAGCCCAAGAAATTGAAAAATAGGCTGGTATTTGGGTTGGAAAACCCTAATGCCAATAAAACTCTAATTTGGGGAATTAATCCGGACACACGAGAATTATTTAATAACTTGAAATATTAAATAATAATCATTGGCAAAAAGTAATCTAAGCAATATTGGACTTAATGGATTAAATCCTTAGTGGATTAAGTCCTTAATGGGTTGAGTGGGAAACACTTAACCCTAATCGTCATTTTATGTGAAACCCTAATTTCACTTGGGTTTATTGTTGGGACTCTCTATTGGGCTTTGATGATTGGGATGATAATGGTCCATCCAAGAACAAGCTAAGGGGCTAAAATAATTTAATGGGCCTAGGGTAAAGCCCATGTATGGGGTTTGGGCCCAATTTGGAAAATTAGGCCATAGATAGACCATAGTTTGGGCCTTTATGATTATATGATATTGAGCCATTAGAATGTTGAATACTGGAATGGACCAAATGGTTGGGCCTTATGGTAAGACCTTATAAATGTTTGGGCCCAATTTTGAAAATTGGGCCATGTGTTGGGCTTTGATTTCCTAGTTGACTTTGGGCCTATGGATTGGGCCTTGGGATTGCATAAAGCCAAGTTTGGGGTAATGTAGTAATTATCCAAAGTATGTACTCATGGTTATGCAGTGGAACCCAATTATTAATTGAGTGTTATTTTGGTGTTGATAGTTCGGGAATCTGTCATCCAGCAGCTGGGGTTGAGTCTGTGAGACTTCAGCAGTGTGAGGTGAGTTACCTTCCAGTAGAAGTGGATCTACGGCCACAATGTTGGCCCACTATCAGGAGTTTTTTGTTAGATGATTGTCTTTGTGATAATTATCTGGTATTTCGTTATCTATTATGTTTGTGTGCTAGGATGTTTTGTGATACATGTTAGTAGTAGTAGTAGGGGTGAAATAGTCCTCGGGTACTAGTTGAGAGATACCGAAGGGTAAGTCGGGCACCCCAGATATGCCTGACAGTTTGATTATGATATGTTATTGTGTGGTAGTGGTAGGGTTGAAATAGTCCCTATTGCCTGTTGAGATAGACCGGAGGGTAGGTCGGCACCCCATAATGGCCTAACATGGGTAGGTCAGCACCCTAGAATGGCCTAACATGGGTAGGTCAGCACCCAAGAAGGGCTTGACATGGGTAGGTCAGCACTCCAGAACGGCTTTACATGGGTAGGTCGGGCACCCCAGAATTGCTCGGCCGCATGTATGTTGTGTGGTATGTGGTATTATGGGGGAACTCACTAAGTTTTGTGCTTACAGTTTTCAGTTTTGGTTTCATGTACTTTGTTTTCAAAGGAAAGGAGCCAACTCGATCGCAGTGTATCACACTATGGTTTTCTGCACATGAGATCTTAGGGATTACACTCTAATATTGTTTCATGATAAAATGTTTTGATTATTTATACTTTGGTTTTGACATGTCATGATATTATGGATGTTTCTTATACTGTTGGTTTTATAATAACTTATTTAAAAATAAAAATTTTGGCCTTGAGTTTTGGGATGTTACATCAACATACCCAAAGCTATTACCATCGACATTTGCTTTCATATCAAATTTCACTCCCGAGGAAGTATAAATATTAACTACTTTGGCCACAACATCAGCAAATATATCTACCTTATTTTGAATAGTAGAATAATTGTGATCTAAGGCAGTTGATGTGACATCGACTCCGACCACCTGTTCTGAGGAAGTGTTTCTGCACTGGAGACAAATCTACGAGGTCACAATAGACAAGGCCGTTAGAGCCGCCCGAGGGACTGTGTCCCGAGAGCGGACTCCGATGATCAAGTTAGATCATCTGGTAGATCTGAGATGGTTCTCTTTAGCTAGAGAGAACCATCTTGGTGCTGGTTATGGTGTAGTGTATTGTGGCTGACGGCAGAGGGTAATGGCTGAGCCATCCGGCCAGAGTCTAGGGCGGCGGTTGAGCCGTCGAAGAAGGGATCCCCTTTTAGGTTAAGGGTAATTAGGTCAAGGATAATTAGGTCAGGCCTTGGACTATCCTAATTCTGGCCCAGCTAGCAAGGAGTTGGGCGAGGCGCCCGGATGCGCCAGGCACGCACCAGGCAAGGTTGGCGGACACATACTAGGAAAGACTGGAAAGGGAGTGCCAGAACGGGATAGCAGGAGAGTCCCCAACAAGGCTAGCAAGGGAGTCCCCAGGCCAGGCCATCCAGAGAGTCCTCAACAAGGCTGGCAAGGGAGCGCCAGGCGATGTTGGCGTGTCTAAGCTGTATAGGCCATGCTAATGGACCATATATCATCAACCCCCCTGATGGTATTGGTATGCAGCCAATGACATTGGACTGGACTCAGTTATATAAACCATGCATCATCAGGCTGGTAGGGGAGCACCAAGTTTGGCCAGCAGAAGAGTCCCTATTTGTTGGAATAGTGTCTAAGGCTATAACTATATTCGGTGGTGCATGGTCCTTTTGGGTTGCCTTCACCATAGCAACTTGAAGGATGATTTGTTAAGAGAGAGTAAATATTATAAGGAATAATATTTAGCTATTTGATTAATATAAGTCATAAATTAATTGGTATTAATTTGGTGACTTAAAGAGATTAATTAAATAAGAGGGTATAAACTGTCAATTGTTTGATAGTTAGACTTTAGACTATAAATCCATTAGGATGGACTTTGGACGGTTTCTAAGAGCTTTAGGATAGCTCAAAATAGTCCATAAGGATATCTATGGAATGGATTTGGATAGCCTTAAGTGAAGATTATCCAATTAGGGTTTAGGGTGAAACCCTTAAGGAGTCTAAAGGTATAAATAGGCCCTTGGGGTGTGGAATTCGTGTACAAGCTTTCAGAACCTAAAGAAAGGAACCTCTGGCCGAATTCCATCCCCTCTCCTCTCTCCTAAATCATCTTGCTTGCTATTGGTGTTTGTGAACCATCAGAGGAGTGACAATTGTGACTCTAGAAGCTCCAAGACAAGAAGATCAACAAGGAACTCAAAGGTATGATACTAGATCTGTATTAATGTTATTGTTTAACCTAATTAGCCATTAGAAGTCTTGGATTCAAAAGCATGTTTGATAGAAAGCCTAGATCCAAGCAATAGGGTTTTGCATGCGCACATATGAAAGTTCTTATGGCTAAAACCCAACAGTGGTATCAGAGCCTAGATTGGTTTTCTACAAATTGTTGCTTGTATAGCTAAAACAAACCTGCAAAATTTGATTTTTTTGGTTTTTGAGTCACTGACTCGTCGAGTTCCAAAGTGGACTCGGCGAGTAGGCCTGACTCGGCGAGTCCATTTGTGTACTCGGCGAGTCCAAGCGTCAGGAAAGGCCAGATTCGGGATTTCTTTGTGTTTATCTTATCCAAACTTACCATAAACTAATTAGATCAATATGAATCCGTTTTTTTGATAAATATAAGTGTTGTATTGATCTAGTTAAAGGTAATTATCAACTAATTAAATATTTAGTTTCTTTATATGATAATTAATTAATTGTTTTAATTATTTTTTGGTAATTATCTTCAAAGAAATCAAAGATAAATCAAATAAAGATAATTAAGATATTAATTGTTAATTGAAATTATTTGTTATTTGATCCTCCATGTTTTTTAAATGTTTAAAACCTACCCTATAGTTTTGAAATTTAAATTTGTGATTAAAAGCTTTAATTTAGACAACTTAAATTTCAAACCCTAGATTTTGAAAAAGTTTAAATACAACCCTATACTTATATGACATTATTAGAATAATATATATATGTATAACTAAATGCTAGTCTTACCGCTAGTAGGCCTCATTCACGAAGCCGATCTATAAGGTGGGTATAAGGTTGCGGCCTATAAAATGGCGCTTAATGGGTGTACACTCACACCCACCGCTTGCTTGATTGGTGGAGGGTCGTTAGCCGAACGGGTAGGATAGGGCAACCTCATCCTCTCATTAAAAGTATAATAAGAAATACGAAGTAACTAAATTTTTTTTAAATTTCCCAATCTTAGTTACTTTAGGAAAAGTGAATTGATGCAATTCCATGAAATTACACTTTGCACCTTGCTAAGATGTTAGTGGAGCGTGTGTGGTTTACCGGCACACTAATTGGTTCTAAGCGAAGGTGGCGGAGGGTGATTCATTGTTTATCATAGTTCGGTGGAGCGTGTGTGGTTTACCGGCACATCGAATAGGTGATCGTAACAATGAAGGCACCATGTAAATTTGCATGGTAATTCACACCCGCTTTGTGATCCTCGGCATCCCAGTCACAAACAAGAGGGGCATATCGAGATTTAAACATGCCATTGAATAGTTCAATGAATCTCATCCGAACCTAGGAATTCTCAAAAACACTTAGGACTAAAAGTTTAAGTTTTGTGATGGAGAATTAGTGAATCGTCATTCACTTACCTTCAATTTATTTGCATGTTGGATTACGGCATCCCTTTTCTAGTATGTAAATGTTATTGTTGGATCCTAGCCCTAATTTTTCTTATTGGGTGATAATTAGGGATTCTTGTTCTAATCTATCTTTGTCCTTTCTATAGATGTCAAACGCAAACAACGCTGCTGCTAGTTCTTTCACGTTGATGAGCCTTTGCCAAAAGGTCACCTTCGATGGAACGAACTTTGGCGAATGGATAAGATACATTCGCACCATTGCTCGCTATGAGGATAAAGAGTATGTCCTCGACGAGAAGCTCGAGAAAATCAACCCCGAAATTGCTACTCCCGCTGAAATCACCGCCTTTGAAACCCATGAGCGAGATGCAACGAAAGTACATTGCATCATGATCGCCACCATGAACTCAGAATTCCAAAAGTCCTACGAGGACATGTATCCATACGAGATGCATCAAGACTTGCTGGAGAGGTACCACCAAAACGCGAGACAAGAGCGTTACGAGATCTTCACCAACATGATTTCCGCCAAGATGGGTCATGGAGAATCTCTTACCGTGCACTTGCAAAAGATGCAAAGGTATGTCGACCGCCTTCGCAAGTTAAACGTTGACTTCGGCGAAGACTTGGCAATCGACATGGTGCTTCACTCTTTGCCTCCGATGTACAATCAATTTAGGATGACCTACCACATGAACAAAGAGGAGGTCACTCTAAGTAAGCTCCAAGGTCTCTTGAGGGTTGCTGAGAGCAATTTCAAGGACAAGTCTGTTGCACCAACTCCCAATCCGTCTGCTGCTCCTGTCTTGGCAATTGGTCAAGGGAAGGGAAAGAAGAGGAAAGCTTCTTCAAATAACTATCGAAAGGTGAAAGCCCGAGATGGTTCCTCTTCTAGTGGGACAAAAGTTGATCCCTCTAAGCCCTGCTCTAACCCGAAGGAGGCAGAGTGCCACCACTGCCACAAGATAGGACATTGGAAGCGAAGCTGCCCGGACTACCTGCAAGCCATCAAGGAAGGAAAGATCAAGCCATCTTTCGCAGGTATATATGCGATAAAATCTAACGATTCTAATCATGCTATTTCTTGGGTTCTTGACACCGGTTGTGGTTATCACATTTGTTCTAATGTGCAGGGACTAAAAGGAAGTAGGGATGTGGAGCAAGGAAGGATCAATCTAATCATGGGGAACAGAAGATCGTCGCCTGTGACCAAGATTGGAGTGTATTCTTTGGTGCTTAAGAATAGTTTAGTTTTAAATTTGAACAATTGTTGCTATTCGCCAGAAATGGCTAGAAACATCATTTCATTTCATGGTTTGTATAGACAAGGTTTTAGATTTTCTTTTAATAATGAGAATGGTTCTATTTTGGCTTATCTAAATGGTGTCTTTTACTTTGAAGCTATACCATGTAATGGAATATATGAAACTGTTATGATTGTTGATAACTTAGGAAATGATGTTTTGAATATTGATTCTTCCACTAGTATGGATAAAGCATCCTTGTGGCATTGTCGTCTTGGACATGTCAACAAGAAACGCATAGCCCAACTCCAAAAGGATGGAGTGTTGGAGTCATTCGACCTTAGGGAAGATGACACTTGCGAGTCTTGTTTACTTGGAAAGATGACTAAGTCACCCTTCACGAGCACTTGTGAAAGGGGTGAGGGACTATTAGACCTAATACATACCGATGTATGTGGACCTTTTAGATCAACCACGAAGGATGGGAACCGCTTCTATGTGACCTTTACCGATGATTATAGTAGATATGGGTATATCTACTTAATCAAGAAAAAGTCAGAAACCTTTGAAAAGTTCAAAGAGTTCAAAAATGAAGTGGAGAATCAATTGGGCAGGAAAATCAAGATGCTTCGATCCGATCGAGGAGGAGAGTACCTAAGTCTTGAATTCCACGATTATCTCAAGGAGTGTGGAATAGTTTCGCAATTGACGCCTCCTAGGACACCGCAATTGAATGGTGTGGCAGAAAGGCGTAATCGAACCTTATTGGATATGGTTCGCTCTATGATGAGTCGTGCTTCACTACCTATCTTCTTTTGGGGGTATGCCTTAGAGACTGCCGCCCATATCCTTAACCGAGTCCCTACCAAGAAGGTTGCCAAAACACCTCACGAGATGTGGACGGGGAAAGTTCCCTCGTTGGCACATATCAAGGTTTGGGGTTGCGAGGCTTTTGTAAGACGGGATACTCACGACAAGCTTTAACCTCGAAGTGAGCGATGTATTTTCATCGGCTACCCGCAAACTTCCTTTGGATATCTCTTCTATAGACCGAAAGATAATGTTATCTTTGTTGCGAGGAGAGGAGTTTTCCGAGAGCGAGAACTCATAAGCCAAGGAGACAGTGGGAGGCAAATCGAACTTGAAGAGATTCAAGAATCGATAGATGAAGGAACCTCTACCGCTGGCGTTCAACCCGAGGAGGAAACTCCGGTTGAACCGATTGACGAATCCTTACCTCTTAGACGTTCCGATAGATTTAGAGTTCAACCCCAGTTTTATGGTTTTCATATTACTACCGAAGGGGACACGTATATTAGTGATGGTACACTAATAAATCTTGATGAACCTAATAGCTATAAGGAAGCCATGGCAGGCCCAGAGTCTGCGAAATGGAAAGAGGCGATGGATAGCGAGATCCAATCCATGTACGATAACCAAGTTTGGAATTTGGTTGATTACGTGCCCGAACGTAAGACCGTAGGGTGCAAGTGGATCTTCAAGAAGAAGACCGATGTGGATGGGAACGTACACACATACAAAGCGCGATTGGTTGCGAAGGGCTTTACTCAAACTCCCGGAGTTGACTATGATGAGACCTTCTCGCCAGTTGCGAAGATTAAATCTATTAGAGTGATGCTAGCAATTGCCGCATTTCATGATTATGAGATTTGGCAAATGGATGTCAAGACCGCTTTCCTTAACGGAAAGTTGGCTGAGGATGTTTACATGGCTCAGCCAGAGGGGTTTGTGGATCCGAAGCATCCGAATAGAGTGTGTAAGCTTGAGAAGTCCATTTATGGACTTAAGCAAGCATCTCGCAGATGGAATCTTTGCTTCGATGAGAAAGTCAAAGAGTTTGGATTTGTACGAAGCGAAGACGAATCTTGTGTATATGTCAAAGCCAGTGGGAGTGTAGTAAGCTTCCTCGTTCTATATGTCGATGACATATTACTCATAGGAAACGACATCCCGACTCTGCAGGAGGTTAAGTCCTGGCTCGGGAAGTGCTTCGCTATGAAGGACCTCGGAGAGGCTTCTTACATTTTGGGAATAAGGATAGTAAGAGAAAGAAGTAAGATACTAATTGGACTTAGTCAGAATACTTACTTGGAGAAGGTACTAAAACGTTTTAGTATGGAAAACTCAAAGAAGGGAGAACTACCGATACAAGGAAATGCCAAGTTGAGTAAGACTCAAAGTCCGAGTACCGAAGCCGAGATAGCAGAAATGAGCCGAGTACCATACGCTTCCGCAGTTGGCTCAATCATGTACGCTATGACTTGTACTCGCCCTGATGTAGCCTTCGCTTTGAGCATGGTTAGCAGATATCAAGGGAACCCTGGCAAAGCACATTGGATTGCGGTGAAGAACATCCTTAAGTACCTTCGGAGGACGAAAGAATGGTTCTTAGTCCTTGGAGGGAGTGATGACTTGAAGGTGCGAGGGTATAGTGACGCCAGCTTTCAAACCGACAGGGACAACTATCGTTCGCAGTCGGGCTGGGTCTTTACCTTAAATGGAGGAGCAGTGACATGGAAAAGTTCCAAGCAAGAAACCGTAGCTGATTCAACGTGCGAATCAGAGTACATCGCAGCGAGCGAAGCGTCGAAGGAGGCAATATGGCTGAAGAACTTCATCGGTGATCTTGGAGTTGTACCGGCCATAAAGGAGCCCATGGAGATTTTCTGTGATAACGAAGGTGCGGTTGCCTTGACCAAGGAACCGAGGGATCATGGTAGATCTCGACATATCGACAGAAAATATCACTTCATTAAACATCGTGTAGAAGAAGGACAACTCGTAGTGAAGAGGATATCATCAGAAGATAACCCAGCAGATCCGCTTACGAAGGGACTGAGTAGGGTTAAGCACTTACAGCATGCTAGGAGTATTGGGCTGAAGGATGATATTAGCATAGATTAAATTGTATTAGAAACGTATAATAGATAAATGTAATTAACATTTGATGATTAAATAAAGAAGTTTTATTTATGAGTAAAGTTACTATCACATGTTAGTTGTTTAACTATTGTTTCACTTTGCATGTTTTGACTTCCAGAATAATTGAGTTTATTAGGAATAATCGAATTATTCAAATGGTCCACAATCGTTCATATGTTGGGAGTAGATATGAATGAAGATTGTCGTGAATTGGTGTGTAGAGTGTCTAAATGGTGTTAGACATAGCAAGAGTTGCTGCAACGTTCATGAGTGCTTACGAACTGGTTTTGAGCATTGGAATAAACCCGCGCTTGCTGGAATCACCTTATGGAATACGATATAAAAGGTGATCGCAAGACGATAATATCATATGGTCTTAAAACCTAGATATATGGTTTATTATTTGTTAATTGATTGTGCATTGATAATGCGAAAACGCATCAGTAACTTGATGTTATAAAACGCATTGTTGTGTATAGTTGGTTAATGAATAAGTAAATGCATATAAGTCGAAGTTTATCTGTAAATTTTATCCTAAGAGGGTAGAAGAGATATCTTGGCCACTCGATGATTTGATTTGACTTATGTGCCGGGCCCGGTCAGAACTGAATTGATGTGTTCGATTAAGTTCTATGTCAAATAAATCGAAGATCGAGAAATCTAAATGCTAGACTAACCATTCCATAGGATTGTCAGCATGATATCTAACAGAGGACTGTACGATCCCTTATCTAAAGGACAAGATTGATTAGATCAGAGTTGACAGCGTCTTTGAGAGCTACGATTGCAAACCGTATTATACTTGTATAGTTACTAGACTTATCCAAGTGGGAGACTGTTGGAATAGTGTCTAAGGCTATAACTATATTCGGTGGTGCATGGTCCTTTTGGGTTGCCTTCACCATAGCAACTTGAAGGATGATTTGTTAAGAGAGAGTAAATATTATAAGGAATAATATTTAGCTATTTGATTAATATAAGTCATAAATTAATTGGTATTAATTTGGTGACTTAAAGAGATTAATTAAATAAGAGGGTATAAACTGTCAATTGTTTGATAGTTAGAATTTAGACTATAAATCCATTAGGATGGACTTTGGACGGTTTCTAAGAGCTTTAGGATAGCTCAAAATAGTCCATAAGGATATCTATGGAATGGATTTGGATAGCCTTAAGTGAAGATTATCCAATTAGGGTTTAGGGTGAAACCCTTAAGGAGTCTAAAGGTATAAATAGGCCCTTGGGGTGTGGAATTCGTGTACAAGCTTTCAGAACCTAAAGAAAGGAACCTCTGGCCGAATTCCATCCCCTCTCCTCTCTCCTAAATCATCTTGCTTGCTATTGGTGTTTGTGAACCATCAGAGGAGTGACAATTGTGACTCTAGAAGCTCCAAGACAAGAAGATCAACAAGGAACTCAAAGGTATGATACTAGATCTGTATTAATGTTATTGTTTAACCTAATTAGCCATTAGAAGTCTTGGATTCAAAAGCATGTTTGATAGAAAGCCTAGATCCAAGCAATAGGGTTTTGCATGCACACATAGGAAAGTTCTTATGGCTAAAACCCAACACTATTAGGGCTGGCGAGGGAGCGCCAGGATGGGCCAGCAGGAGAGCCCCTTATGGGGCTGGCGAGGGAGCGCCATGTGAGGCTGGTAAGCTAGAGTTGTCTAGGCCATGCTAATGGACCATATATCATCAAGTCCCCCCCAGTCCGATGTTATTGGTATGCGGCCAATGACATTGGACTGGACTCATTCATATAAACCATGTGTCATCAGGCTGGCAGGGGAGCGCCAAGTCGGGCCTGTAGGAGAGTCCCCAACATGCCTAGAAAGGGAGCGCCACGTTGGGCCAACAGGAGAGTCCCTAGCGGGTTTAGCGAGGGAGCACCAGGCGAGGCTGGTGAGCCAGAGCTATTGATAACGTCTATTTTATGCATATATTTATGATGTTTTCTTATTATTTTATACTATGTTTTTATGTTATTTAGAACTAAAAGATACTTAATATGCTTTGAAATATTATATTACAGTAAAAATGGGAGCTGGATGCAAAAAGAAGATAATGGAACTGAAAAGATGCAAAAAGGATATTGCTGGCAGATTGACCCCTCTTCAGTGATTCACGTATATCTGATGACTCATAAGTCTAATTGACGAGATTCAAAATATTCTAAAAACTAGAGAACATTTCCTACGACTTATGTAACAGGGACTTTTGGCTAATTCGACACTTGTCTTATCCAAAATCGGCCTTGAAGATGAAGCATAAAAGCTGGACGGAAATTCCCTCCAAGTTACTTATTCCCCAAGCACCACTTATCTTATTTTTATTTGCTTAATCCCTAATCCACCATTAGTTTCCTTATTCCAATCCAACTCGAATATTCCATATAAATTCCATCTCCATCAACTATAAATACCCCATATCATTCCACCATTTTCATAATCTATGATATTCCACTTCGACTTGTGCAACAAGAAAACTTCATAGTTGCCGTTTTGAGGGTCTAGGACGCGGCCGGAAGGCCGTTAAGCTAACGGGAGCGGAGATCGAAAGGAATGGGGAGCAGATACATGTCGGTAATTATATGGTTTGTTAACGTGACCATGTTTAGCATTCCATTGTGATACTATTATGTGTTTAGTTTCTGATTTAGGTGTAAAAACCTTTTACTTTTTGTTTATGATTGAATGAAACCTTGATTATTGGACTAATTGCTATATTGAATTGTTAGTTTATGTTTAATTTATCTTGACAAGCTTGTTAAAAGATCCTTATGTGTTAATGATAATTATTTGCTGTTAATTATCAAGTAAATTAAGTTGTATGAACATCTGCTTGATTGCTTGTCTCTTATGATTTTGATGACCATCAAGATTATATGTCTAGGAACAACGAATGTGAAACTAGGATTAACTCGGAAATAAGTAAGTTAATGTGTGAGCCTTGTGTGATAAACCATCAACAAGATGTTAAATTGAATTATTAATATGATTAACTATTATTACAAGTCTTGCTTGATACGAACTGAACACTAGGAAGCATGTTAGTTTAATCAACTGATCACTGTTTGAATTGACTTGTTTGCTAAAGGATTAGTTATAGTGAACGCGAATCTAATCATTTTAGGAATCGGTGAACATGAATAAATGAATTTGTGTATGCAATTGTCTATCCTTTTAAGGTGTAATTTATCTAAACCAAAGCACCTGAAGATATTTGTTTCCCTGTTAGTTTATCGAGATTTGTTAATTAGTTGTTCGTTTGAGATTTAATAAACCATTTCTTTGCTGCTTTTATGTGTCTTGTGTAACCTATAATCAAATATTTTAAATTAATTTACTACCGTTCCCCTTGTGTTCGACACCCTTGCTTATCAAAGCTATATTATACTCGATCGGGTTCACTGCCTGTAAGGTGTGGTTTAGATGCGACAAATTAGGAATTATAAATAAAAAACTAGTGCATTAAAAATTCACATCAAGTTTTTGGCGCCGTTGTCGGGGAACGACTTTCAATTAATTTAGTTTATTTGATTATTCGTTATTTGTTTTTAGTTAGTTTTTTATTTTATTTTTTTTAGTTTTATTTTCGTTGATATCATTTCACTTGTTGGGAAGGTTCTTGTGGTTATTTGCAGGAATTTGAAATCATAAACATCGATTGGCTTTACCTTTTGCATGGGTTTCGAGATTGCAAGCGATTAGGGAATTCTTGACTTGTTTAGTCTACTACTTTGGTGATTTGTCCAACTCAATCCACAAGGCGTAGTATAGCAAGGCGTATCGAGGTGGTTAAGTAGATGACTGAACTCTTGTTACTCTTGACTAGTTGGGCCAACTCTTGTTCTACTTATCAGTTAATGGTGCAAAGAAAACAAAGGAAATAGTCTGACAGGTCCCGAAAGTTTTTGTTTTCACAAACCACTTCTTGCATGCAAGGGATTTAATCAAAATTGTAGCTTGATTTCGACGAAGACGAGTGATCGTGATATCCTTTTTAGTTATTTTGGTTTAGTATTTTTTTAGTTATTTTAGTGAGTTTTTACTTTTATTTATAGTTTTAGTTTGTTTTAATTTTTGTTTTCCATGTTAATGCTCTTGATTTTTCAGATCTTTGCAGAATTTTTGCCCTTCGAACACTTTCAAAAAATTTCAATTGTTAGGGTCTAATGCTGATTTGTCACGCGAAAAAAGTCGTGAGAGAGTTTGAAGTTGACAATCGAGAATCACGACTTTAATAAGTGTGGGGTGCGTGTCGATATTGTGAGAGTATATTAGTTAGAAGAGTGACGTTTTTACCATATTTTGATTCCTATGGTATGGATGAGTTGTTCCCACACCATAGAGTTTTATTTCGATGCGAAGTAGAAGTATCATCTCGGATGCCACGATATGGTTGACACATTCCTATGTTGTGGGGGAGTTTTTCATCGCAAGAAGGAAGTCGCCAATCTAGATACTACGACATGGCCAACACTTACCACGTCATGGCCATGCTATTATTTGCGATATGAATTTTTCCTCACTCGACGACACGATGTGGTCGACAATTTCCCACGTCATGGTTACTACTCATTGCATTTATTTGCAATCTTTTGCACCACATGTTAGAAGTTGGCGTTCTTGATTTTATTTTCCGGCACATTCAGACGCAACAGTTCCAGTTTCCATTCTTACAACAAATTATGGAGCAACTTTTAGCAGCCTCATTCGATCTCGCCACAACTACCCCAGGGGAGTCTGTTTCTTTTTCTCACTTTTTACAATTTTTATGTTCTTTAATTAGTTTTAGCATACAATGAGGGCATTGTATCAAATAAGTGTGGGGTAGGGGGTCGAAAAAGGTATTTAAATTGGAAAATTAAAAATTGCTAGATTAGGAAATTTTAAAAATTTATAAACTTGAAATAATAGTTTAATTTAGGAAAATCTAGTGATAATTTTAAAATTTTCTAATATTGTATGGGATGATCCAATGAGAACCCAAATGTTTACCTGAGCCTAGACATGTTATAGTGTATTTGTGGCTTTCTATTTCCTAGTGAAAAGTCATGAGTTATGAAAGGTAATTTGGTAGTTTATATGACATAATACGTTTTGCAGCCTAAACCTGAAATCTATCCAGGAGAGCTTATGTAGTCATTGCACTTAGACTAATACCTTAACCAATAAGGGTTGAAGTTAAGCACCCTGCTTAAGCATGTAGGTTTTGAGTGAAAAGGAAAAAAAACAAAAGTGAGTTACATGTAAAAAAAAGAGAGAAATTACCAAAAAGTGAAAGAATTTTGGAGCTATCAAATTATGAAGATCAAAAGATCAAAATTCTGAAGAAAACCAAAAAGTTGCATACATCAAAAATCAAACAAAAAAGTGGTGAACTCAAAGAAAGCGAATATCAAATATTCGAAGAAGTGACGAATTCAAAAAGCTCCATTGTAGTATCAAAGTTGAAATTTCTAGAATTTATGTATGCTTGGTTGTTTAGCCAAAAATACCTTGAGGTTAAGAGAGATTTTTGAGGATTGATTCGGAGGGTTGCAAAAATAAGTGTCGTATAAACTAAGGGGTGAATGTTCATAAGGATTGTGAGTATTTAGGAGTGGGAAGTTTCTTAGGAATTATAGACACGAATACATGCATTGCGGTCTTGGGATAATGGCTGGGTTTGAAATGGATTATTCTATATGATATTGGTGAGATAATAAAATCAGATTTGCTTGAGGGTAAGCAAAAGGCTAGTGTGGGGTAGTTTGATAACGTCTATTTTATGCATATATTTATGATGTTTTCTTATTATTTTATACTATGTTTTTACGTTATTTAGAACTAAAAGATACTTAATATTCTTTGAAATATTATATTACAGTAAAAATGGGAGCTGGATGCAAAAAGAAGATAATGGAGTTGAAAAGATGCAAAAAAGATATTGCTGGCAGATTGACCCCTCTTCAGTGTTTCTCGTATATCTGATGACTCATAAGTCCAATTGACGAGATTCAAAATGTTCTAAAAACTAGACAACATTTTCTACAACTTATGTGAGAGGGACTTTCGGCTAATTCGACACTTATCTTATCCAAAATCGGCCTTGAAGATGAAGCATAAAAGCTGGACGGAAATTCCCTCCAAGTTACTTATTCCCCAAGCACCACTTATCTTATTTTTATTTGCTTAGTCCCTAATCCACCATTAGTAGGGCTGTAAACGAACCAAACGAACACAAACAATGTCTTACTCATGTTCGTTCATTTAAGTTAGCCGAACAACAAACGAACACGAACGGATAAACAAACGAGATTTTCTTGTTCATGTTCGTTCGTTTAACAAATTACTTTGTTCATGTTCGTTCATTTATGTTCGTGAACATGCTAAACGAACATAAACGAACAAACATAAACGAACAAAGATAAAAAAACACAATTGAACATATATGAACATAAACGAAAATATAATATAGCAATATAATAAAAAAATAATTGAATATACATGAACATAAATAAACTTAAACGAACGAACATAAATGAACGTAAATGAATATCATAAACGAACTTTCATGAACATAAATGAACGAACGAGACCATTGTTCATGTTCGTTCATTTAACTAAACGAACGATAGTTTTTGTTCATGTTCGTTCATTTATTAAATAAACAAACATAAACGAACTTCCCGCCGAACAGTTCACTAACGGTTCGCCGAACATTCAGTTCGTTTACAACCCTAACCATTAGTTTCCTTATTCCAATCCAACTCTAATATCCCATATAAATTCCATCTCCATCAACTATAAATACCCCATATCATTCCACCATTTTTATAATCTATGATATTCCACTTCGACTTGTGCAACAAGAAAACTTCATAGTTGCCGTTTTGAGGGTCTAGGAGGCGGCCGGAAGGCCGTTAAGTTAACGGGAGCGGAGATCGGAAGGAATGCAGAGCAGATACATGTCAGTAATTATATGGGTTGTTAACGTGACCATGTTTAGCATTCCATTGTGATACTATTATGTGTTTAGTTTCTGATTTAGGTGTAAAAACCTTTTACTTTTTGTTTATGATTGAATGAAACCTTGATTATTGGACTAATTTCTATATTGAATTATTTGTTTATGTTTAATTTATCTTGACAAGCTTGTTAAAAGATCCTTATGTGTTAATGATAATTATTTGCTGTTAATTATCAAGTAAATTAAGTTGTATGAACATCTGCTTGATTGCTTGTCTCTTATGATTTTGATGACCATCAAGATTATATGTCTAGGAACAACGAATGTGAAACTAGGATTAACTCGGAAATAAGTAAGTTAATGTGTGAGCCTTGTGTGATAAACCATCAACAAGATGTTAAATTGAATTATTAATATGATTAACTATTATTACAAGTCTTGCTTGATACGAACTGAACACTAGGAAGCATGTTAGTTTAATCAACTGATCACTGTTTGAATTGACTTGTTTGCTAAAGGATTAGTTATAGTGAACGCGAATCTAATCATTTTAGGAATCGGTGAACATGAATAAATGAATTTGTGTATGCAATTGTCTATCCTTTTAAGGTGTAATTTATCTAAACCAAAGCACCTGAAGATATTTGTTTCCCTGTTAGTTTATCGAGATTTGTTAATTAGTTGTTCGTTTGAGATTTAATAAACCATTTCTTTGCTGCTTTTATGTGTCTTGTGTAACCTATAATCAAATATTTTAAATTAATTTACTACCGTTCCCCTTGTGTTCGACACCCTTGCTTATCAAAGCTATATTATACTCGATCGGGTTCACTGCCTGTAAGGTGTGGTTTAGATGCGACAAATTAGGAATTATAAATAAAAAACTAGTGCATTAAAAATTCACATCAGCTATCTAGGCCATGCTAATGGACCATATATCATCAAGTCCCCCCAGTCCGATGTTATTGGTATGCGGAAAATGATAATGGACTGGACTCGGTCATATAAATCATGTCGCATCAAGTCCCTTTAGTTTGATCAAATCGGACTAGCCAAAGCACCAATGCATCAAGGAGTAAAAAGAACAACCAAACCTTTCCCACAAGAACCATGATCATGTGCACTGAGCCAAGCATGGGTTGGCTGAATGATCCTTCCTTGCCAAGAGTTTGCTTCAGTCTGGATGCAACGTAGTTGTTGTTATGCTCATACAAAGCAAGGATGTTGATAATGTCACGCGGAGCGGGGCTGCTATGCGACAATGATGTCAATGAGGCGTCAAGACAAGGTAGCATAAGCTCGACATTCAGTCTCTAAGATTGTTATCTGACGCAGTTGTTGTTGTAGTCACTTGTTGATGGAATGTCGTCAATAACCATCTACACAGACTACTTTACATTAGCACAAGTAGCCGTCTTGAAGGTGCTCCTTTCTTGGGCTACACCTAGCTAGATTCCCCCGAGTCTGATGTGGGTAGCGTAGGTAGCCAGATCAGACTATGACAAATAAGGCACGGTTTCTATGTGATGAAGCGCCCCTCAGAGCGGGCCAGAGACAAGTGAACCCCCGGCGAGACGCTCGCAGTGAGAAACCAGCCCAGCAACTCGGCCGCTTCAGAGACCCAAGACTCCAATGAAGCGACCGCGCAGGAAATTCACCCTCGCTAAATATTATCCTTTAGCTACAGTACAAGGATAACGGCTCCAGGCGACAAAGAGCGTAGTTAGAGCATTATCGCCTGGACCAATCGTTGGGCCGAACACAAACATGGAGCACGACCCTCCAATAAGAATGGCGGATCCTATCGGAACCGTAGTCCTTGTCCCTCTTACAAACCGAGGAAGATTTTCAGTATAAAAGGGCGGTCGCTCTGCCTTGGGAGGTAAGCTATTCAACCATGATCATCCACCTCCATACTCACAGATTTACCTCACTAACTTGACCGTCAGAGCGTCTTTCCGGGACCTCCTCCCAGAGAGCGGCTGATGTCTCTTCTTTCTTTCTAACCTTTCAGGTTCCATTCTCGCGGCCATCTCTCAACGGCCACGGTGGTTCGGAGCCAGGTCGTATCATTTGGCGCCATCCATTTGTGTGATAGTAGTGTAACATCCGAATTCCCAGGTATATTATTCTAATATTTTATTTTTGGAATTTGTGAAGGAACTCGGTGAGTTAATGCTTAGACTCGCCGAGTAGGGTCGCGGATTATCATCCGGGTTCGCGTATGGACTCGGCGAGTCCATTAGTGGAGTCGGTGATTCCACGCTATTTAATGAAACCCTAATCCACCAGGGTTGGAACCTATTTAAGGGCACTCATAGTCCCCCATTGCGGCTACCAGTCCCTTAAGAGAACCCTAAGTGAGCTAAATCGTTTGGGAGGAAGGAGAAGCCATATTTGATCTTTCTATCTTTGGGTTAGCAAGAAGAAGGTGATCAAGAGCAAAAGGAGACTGAATGAGGTGTGATTCTAGTGGTTTCAGAGTCCAGAGAGTTCAACTTGAGGTATTTATCCAGACTTTCTTCAGTTTCGGTATTGATTCTTAGAGTTAGGGTTTTCTAACCTCTTTTGAGGATGGTTATGTGGAGCAATTGGTCCCTTCTCGAGTTTATGCTTTGGATCTGGACTCAAAGAGGTCTAGAGACCTTAACCCTTGGAGCTTTATGAATTATCTTGGGAGTTATGAGCTTATAATGTCATTTTTGGGGCTAAATCACCAAATGAAACCATCTAGATGATATATGAGTGTCAAGGTCTGGACTTTACGTGATTATTATGTTTGGGAAGGCCAGATCTATGGATTAGAGGAATAGATGTGACCTCAGGAGGTTAATGGAGTTTGTGCATGGCATGTACTCGCCGAGTTGTTCTTGAGACTCAGCGAGTTGAGTCGGGTGGCCCCGCGATTCATACCTGTGGACTCGTCGAGTAAATGGAGGGACTCGACGTGTTAAATGGGACTAAAGAGTTAGTGGACACATATGGACTCGCCGAGTAGCCCAAGTGCACTCGAGGAATTGGTTCAAAGTTCTATCGTTGACTTTGGTTGACTGTTAGGGTTTGGTCAACAATGAGGGCCTTTGAACCAAAGGAGGGGTAAAATGGTCTTTTACCCTTCTGAGGGTGCCTAGAGAGGGTTGAGTCTAGTTCTGAGAGTTATATTTATGAGAGTATTACTTTATGTGTTTAGGCGGATGCTAGATCGTATTTCTACCGAGTGAGTGATTTACCGGGACATCTGAGGTGAGTCTTCTCATTATACTTTACCTTGAGTGGTAATTAGAGTTATGTGACAGAGTTATCGTATGCTATTATCTGATGTGTTGTACTGCATTATTTCTATGTGGTTTATGTCATGTGTGTATCAGAGTATATCATAGTTAGAACCGAAAGGCTCATAGAGTTAGGACCAGAGGGTCCATAGAGTTAGGGCCCACGGGCCCACAGAGTTATAGCCTCGAGTGGCTAGTATGTGTTATGTATGGTATTTTAGGGAACACACTAAGCTTTATGCTTACAGTGTTATGTGTTATGTGTTTCAGGTACCAATGATGATCGCGGGAAGGCGCCGACATGATTCGTACACACGCATGGATTTTTATGCATTTTGATCTTGGGAAATATTTTGTGAAACAAAGTTATGATACAATGAGATTTTGTTGATAAATTTGTTTGGAAAAATGTGTTTAAAAATGTGAAAATTTGTTTTAAATTTTACGGTGTTACAATTTGGTATCAGAGCCTTGGTTTGAGGGATTCGGATGCATCTTCGGGCGTATCTGAACATAAATTGAGGATTTGAGGAAAAATTTGATAATAAAGTAATTTTAAAAAAAAAAAGGAGTAAAAAGAGTTTTGAAACAAACAGAGCAGAGTCGTGTGTACGATCAGCCAGCATCCGAACAGTTATTTCCCAAAATACCCTTACAATAAGTTGTAAAAGAAATGTTATGCTATGCTATATGAATTATATTATGCATGCTAGAGTGAGACTAGGTATTCTTATTAGGACTAGAGTGGCCTGGTATATGATGCCTTAGTCTATGGATTTTGCTATTAGGAATGCTTAAGAGTGTTGAGATAGCAGCAAGGAGCTTATGAGAGATATGCTAGTGAGTGGCACATGATTAGAGAGAATAGTGTACTTGGGATTTGGGGCTCTGGGAGGAGGACTTGGTGTGAATGCTGAGTCGGTGTGGTCGGTAGTATTGGGCCCGTATTATCAAAGGCATCGGGTAAGTGCGCAACCCAAGTAAGAATCCTTAGGGTACCAGAGATCAAGTAGGGTTGGAATATCGAGTGTGTGTACGTTCGAGAAAATTACTGATATCTTGTGTTGTATTTCAGAGAGGCATCATGGTAGGGGCACGTCACAGACCAGGGATCAGTGGAGGGGGTGTGAGCGACGAGGAGCTCCGCCAGATGATTCATGATGAGGTCGCTGCTGCCATACGCGACGAGATTCCAGAGATGTTTGGGTTTATTAAGACCACCCTGATAGAGACATTTGATGAGAGATACATTGCTCTTTCTGAGGCTTCTGTTGCTGCGGCCACTGCAGCTGTAGCTGCGGCTAGACCGTAGGGTGGTGACGTGTTGCTGTTCCGAGAGTTCAGCAACACAAAACCACCGGAGTTTGATGGGACCCAGGACCCGATTGCAGTGATGAGGTGGATATCAGACATAGAGGGATGTTTTTTTTACTTGCTCATCTCCTGGGCATTTGAGGGTCCGGTTCGCACTGAACCAGCTTCGCTTGGGAGCGAAGGATTGGTGGAAGTTTGTGACGGCGCATTATTCGCCTGCTGAGCTTGCTGCAGTGACTTGGGAGAGCTTCACTGCTATGTTCCGAGATGAGTACGTTCCCCAAGTGGAAAGGGAGCGTTTAGCGCAGGAGTTTTTGACCCTCAAGCAGGGTACTGATTCTGTTATGGTGATTACGAGGAAGTTCCATGAGCGGGTGATGTTTTGCCCAGAGCACGTGTCCTCCGAGCAGGCATGTATGAGCCGCTACATGAGCATTTTAAGGAGGGATATACGGGAGTTCGTGGCGAACTCGACGTATCAGACATTTGCTGAGCTTCAGGAAAATGCCCAAAAGAGGGAGATAGAGCTGGAGACCCAGGCTAGGGAGGAGGTTGAGTCTCAGGCGAGGGATCGGTGACCGGCACAGTCTCAGCCGGCAGCCAAGCGGGTCAATCCCGCTAATTCACGATCTGGGAGTCAGAAGGGCCGCACTTGTGGCAAGTGCGGCAAGATCCACGAGGGGGTGTGCAGCGCGGGGTCTTGCTACAAATGTGGCAAGGTGGGGCATATGGCCAGGGATTTCCCCACGGGGTTTACAGTATGCTTTCACTGCAACCAGACTGGACACCGCAAGGTAGAGTGTCTACAATTACGAGGGACTACCCAGGGAGCACCTCAAGGATCTGCCCCTGCTGCTATTAGAGCTACTGAGAGCCGGCTAGTGAAGGCCGAGGTACCGAAGGCGCGAGGGAGATCCTTCCAGTTGACTGCGGAGGAGGTCTGTGCAGCGCCCGATGTCGTGGCTGGTATGTATTCTTTCATATATTTACTTTTATGTTGAGTTATTGTGCTTATAATATGATATGCGTAGGTACTTTTCTTGTGAATTATGTACCTGCCTTGGTGTTATTTGACTCGGGTGCTAGTCGGTCTTTTGTATCTTTGGATTTTAGTCAGCACATCAATATTAGTCGAGAGGTGATGAGTCGACCTCTGAGAGTTTCAATAGCTGAGGAGAGAGCGGTGTATACCACCGAGGTGATCCGAGGATGTGTACTCGAGATTTTCGGCGTCAAGTTCCCGATTGATATAGTTCCTATTGCGATGGGGGATGGTTGTGTCATCGTGGGCATGGAGTGGTTGAGCAAGTTTGGAGCGGTTATTGACTGCGAGAGACAGCTGGTGACCATACGAGACCCTAGTGGGGGAGTTCTTAGCGTATACGGAGAGGGTACACGTTCTGGGTCGGCATTTTGTTCAGCCGCTAGAGCGAGGCAGAGTCTACAACAGGGCTGTAAGGGATTTGTAGCATATGTGATGGATACGAGGGTTGGTTCAGAGAGACCGAGGTCAGTTGATGAGGTTCCGATAGTGCGTGAGTTCCCGGACATATTTCCAGAAGAGTTACCAGGTGTGTCTCCCGAGAGGCAGGTTGAGTTCAGCATCGATTTGGTTCCAGGAGCTGCGCCTATTGCCAAGGCACCTTATCGCCTTGCACCTCCAGAGATGCAAGAGTTATCCTTCCAGCTTTAGGAGCTGCTGGGGAAGGGGTTTATTCAGCCGAGCAGTTCGCCATGGGGAGCGCCTATCCTTTTTGTTAAGAAGAAGGATGGCTCACACCGAATGTGCATTGATTATAGGGAATTGAACAAGCTGACAGTCAAGAAGTGTTACCCGTTGCCGAGGATCGATGATTTGTTCGATCAGTTACAGGGAGCATCTTGGCTCTCCAAGATCGATTTGAGGTCGGGATATCATCAGGTGACGGTGCGAGATGAGGACATCCAGAAGACAACGTTTAGGACTCGTTACGGGCATTACGAGTTCGTGGTGATGCCTTTCGGGCTCACCAATGCGACGGCGGTGTTCATGGACCTCATGAACAGAGTATGTAGGCCGATGTTGGATCGCTTAGTGATTGTGTTCATTAACGACATATTGGTGTATTCGAGATCCAAAGAACAGCATGAGGAACATCTAAGAGAGATCCTCGGAGTTTTGAGATCGGAGAGGCTTTACGCCAAATTCTCCAAGTGTGATTTTTGGTTACGAGAGGTCCAGTTCTTAGGGAATCTTGTTAACCAGAAAGGGATATTGGTCGATCCGACCAAGATTGAGTCGGTGATGAGTTGGGAGGTGCCGAGGTCACTTACAGAGATCACGAGTTTCCTAGGATTGGCAGGCTATTATCAGAGATTTATCAGGGATTTCTCCAAGATCGCCGTGCCACTCACCAAGTTGACTCGGAATGGCGTTGCTTTTTCATGGGGCCCATAGCAGCAGGCCTCCTTTGAGACACTTCGTCAGAGGTTATGCGAAGCCCCGGTGTTAGCCCTTCCGGAGGGAATGGAGGACTTCGTGGTATACTGTGATGCGTTGATATCAGGGTTGGGAGCGATGCTTATGCAGAGGGGGCACGTGATAGCATATGCATCGAGGTAGCTGAAGCCTCATGAGGCAAGGTATCCCACCCACGATTTAGAGTTGGGGGCAGTGGTGTTCGCCCTCAAGATCTGGCGTCACTATCTGTATGGGGTCCGGTGTACCATATACACGGATCATAAGAGCCTGAAGTACTTGATGGATCATCCCAGCTTGAACATGCGGCAGAGGAGATGGTTGGATGTGGTAAAGGATTATGATTGTGAGATCCTGTACCTCTCGGTTAAGGCTAACGTGGTAGCCGATGCCCTGAGCCATAGAACAGAGAGCGTCCTGATGCGAGACGTATGTATGAGATTGACAGTGATGACTCCAGTGTTGGACACCATTCGAGGGGCCCAGGCTGAGGCTGTGAGACCAGAAAACCAAAAGAGGAAGCGAGTTATCGGGCAGGTATCGGAGTTCGTTACCACTAGCTGGGGACTTATGACATTTCAGAGTCAGATTTGCGTACCGTTTGTGGGCGGAACGCGTATCATTTTGATGGAAGAGGCACATCGATCGAAGTTCTCAATCCACCCCGGGGCCACTAAGATGTAGTTGGACCTAAAGAGGGAGTATTGGTGGCCCTGTATGAAGAGGGACGTTGCGTGGTTCGTTGAGAGGTGCCTAACCTATCATCGGGTTAAGGCCGAACACTAGAGACCGCATGGTAAGATGCAGCCATTAGAGGTTCCTGAATGGAAGTGGGAGCAAATTACTATGGACTTTATCACCAAATTGCCAAGGACTGCGAGGGGAGTTGATGCAATTTGGGTGATTGTAGACCGGTTGACGAAGAGCGCTCATTGCCTTGCTATCAATGAGATCTCTTCCGTAGAGAAATTGGCAGAGATGTACATGAGGGAGGTGGTATCGCGGCATGGAGTTCCGATCTCGATTGTCTCAGATCGAGATGTGCGTTTCACTTCCAGATTCTGGAAGAAATTTCATGAAGAGTTGGGTACGAGGCTGAATTTTAGTACCGCATACCACCCACAGACTAACAGGAAGAGCGAGCGGACGATCCAGACGCTCGAGGACATGCTCCGAGCGTGTGTGTTGGATTTCGGCGGGAGTTGGGACACATATTTGCCTTTGGCAGAGTTTTCCTACAACAACAACCATCATTCGAGCATTGGTATGCCACCTTTTGAGTTGTTGCATGGGAGGAGGTGTCAGACCCCCATTTGCTCGGGAGATGTAGGGCAACGTGTGATGGGTAGTACGGAGATTGTGCTTTAGACAACTGAGCAGATACAGCAGGTCAGACAGAGGTTGTTGACCGCTCAGAGCCATCAGAAGAGTTATGTGGACAGGCGTCGGTCCGAGCTCGAGTTTCAGGTCGGTGACTTCGTACTCTTGAAGGTCTCTCATTGGAAAGGAGTGATCCGATTCATGAATAGGGGAAAGTTGGGGCCTTGATATATTGGACCTTTCAGAGTGATTGCGAGAGTAGGCAGGGTAGCCTACCATTTGGAGCTACCCGCGGAGTTGGGTCAGATTCACAACACTTTTCACGTGTTGCAGTTGAGAAAGTGTATAGCCGACGAGTCGGCAGTGGTATCGTTAGAGGATATTCAGGTGGATGTAGGCCTGAACTATGTTGAGAGACCGGTGACAATTAGGGATCGTAAGGTCAAGGTTCTGAGGAACAAGGAAGTGCCTCTGGTGCAGGTGCAGTGGCAGCATAGGAAAGGGTCAAAGCTGACTCGGGAGCTGGAGCGCGAGATGCATGAGAAACATCCAGAGTTGTTTGCAGAATGAGACTTCAAGGGCGAAGTCTGATTCTAGTTGGGGAGAATTGTAACATCCGGATTCCCAGGTATATTATTCTAATATTTTATTTTTGGAATTTGTGAAGGAACTCGGCGAGTTGATGCTTAGACTCGCCGAGTAGGGTCGCGGATTATCATCCGGGTTCGCGTCTAGACTCGGCGAGTCCACACTGTTTAATGAAACCCTAATCCCTCGGGGTTGGAGCCTATTTAAGGGAACTCATAGTCCCCCATTGCGGCTACCAGTCCCTTGAGAGAACCCTAAGTGAGCTAAATCGTTTGGGAGGAAGCAGAAGCCATATTTGATCTTTCTATCTTTGGTTTAGCAAGAAGAAGGTGATAAAGAGCAAGTGGAGACTGGAGGAGGTGTGATTCTAGTGGTTTCAGAGTCCAGAGACTTCAACTTGAGGTATTTATTTGGACCTTCTTCAGTTTTGGTATTGATTCTTAGAGTTAGGGTTTTCTAACCTCTTTTGAGTATGGTTATGTGGAGCAATTGGTCCCTTCTCGAGTTTATGCTTTGGATCTGGACTCAAAGAGGTCCAGAGACCTTAACCCTTGGAGCTTTATGAATTATCTTGGGATTCATGAGCTTATAATGTCATTCTTGGGGCTAAATCACCAAATGAAACCATCTAGATGATATATGAGTGTCAAGGTCTGGACTTTACGTGATTATTATGCTTGGGAAGGCCAGATCTATGGATTAGAAGAACAGATCTGACCTCATGAGGTCAATGGAATTTGTGTTGGGTTTTAGCCATAAGAACTTTCCTATGTGCGCATGCAAAACCCTATTGCTTGGATCTAGGCTTTCTAATAAACATGCTTTTGAATCCAAGACTTCTAATGGCTAATTAGGTTAAACAACAATATTAAAACAGATCTAGAATCATACCTTTGAATCCCTTGTTGATCTTGTTTGTCTTGGAGCTTCTAGAGTCACAATTGTCACTCCTCTAATGGCTTACAAACACCAATAGCAAGCAAGATGATTTAGGAGAGAGGAGAGGGGATGAATTCGGCCAGAGTATCCTTGCTTAAGGTTGTGTGTAAGGTTGTTCTCGAATTCCCCATCCCAAGGGCCTATTTATACCTTTAGACTCCTTAAGGGTTTCACCCTAAACCCTAATTGGATAATCTTCTTTTAAGGCTATCCAAATCCATTCCATAGATATCCCTATGGACGATTTTGAGCTATCCTAAAGCTCTTAGAATCCGTCCAAGGTGTATCCTAATGGATTTATAGTCTAAAGTCTAACTATCAAACAATTGACAGTTTATACCCTCTTATTTAATTAATCTCTTTAAGTCACCAAATTAATACTAATTAATTTATGACTTATATTAATCAAATAGCTAAATATTATTCCTTATAATATTTACTCTCTCTTAACAAATCATCCTTCAAGTTGCTATGGTGAAGGCAACCCAAAAGGACCATGCACCACCGAACATAGTTATAGCCTTAGACACTATTCCAACAATTTGTGTATGGCATGTACTCGCCAAGTTGTTCTTGAGACTCGGTGAGTTAGGTCGGGGTGGCCCCACGATTCATACCTGGGGACTCGTCGAGTAAAGGGATGGACTCGACGTGTTAAATGGGACTAAAGAGTTAGTGGACACATGTGGACTCGCCGAGTAGCCCAAGTGCACTCGACGAGTCGGGTCAACGTTTGACCGTTGTCTTTGGTTGGCTTTTAGGGTTTGGTTAACAATGAGGGCCTTTGAACCAAAGGAGGGGTAAAATGATCTTTTACCCTTCTGAGGGTGCCTAGAGATGGTTGAGTCTCGTTATGAGAGTTATATTTATGAGAGTATTAATTTATGTGTTTAGGCGGAGGCTAGATCGTATTTCTACCGAGTCAGTGATTTACCGGGACATCTGAGGTGAGTCTTCTCACTATACTTTAGCTTGAGTGGTAATTAGAGTTATGTGACAGAGTTATCGTATACTATTAAGTGATGTGTTGTACTGCATTATTTCTATGTGGTTTATGTCATGTGTGTATCAGAGTATATCAGAGTTAGAACCGAAAGGTTAACAGAGTTAGCACTAGAGGGTCCACAGAGTTAGGGCCCACGGGCCCACAGAGTTATAGCCTCGAGTGGCTAGTATGTGTTATGTATGGTATTTTGGGGAACTCACTAAGCTTTATGCTTACAATATTATGTGTTATGTGTTTCAGGTACCAGTGATGATCGTGGGAAGGCGCCGACATGATTCGTTCACACGCATGGATTTTTATGCATTTTGATATTGGGAAATATTTTGTGAAACAAAGTTATGATACAATGGGATTTTTTTTGATAAATGTGTTTGGAAAATTGTGTTTAAAAATGTGAAATTTTGTTTTAAATTTTACGGTGTTACAAGTAGATACGCAAACACACTCTCTCTTGTTTTTCAACTGAGCCACTCATGACGAAGAAGATGACGGGTGAACCATCGAAACCACCACATAGCCCGATACACCCGATGGTGTCGTTGGAAGCAGCTAACACCCCAACAGAGCCATCCTCTGGTGAGCCACCATCGTCTCTTGAGGCAACACCATCTTCCGGTGGTCCACCACTATCCCTCAAGGTAGTGCCATTATCCGGTGGTCCGCCACCATCTCTTGAACCGACACTGCCATTCAGTGGCCCACCACCATCTCTTGGGACCACACCATAAATTTGGTAGTCCGCCACCATATCCCACAATGGTACATCCATCAGATGACCCGTCGCCCTCGGTTGCCGCAATTACGCAATCGGTTCTAACCTAGAGCTAGATATGGCCACCCACTTCGACTCACACAACACCCCCACCATTCCTAAACAGCGGTGTATCTAACCAATACATTGCACCCATTTCACCACCGTTATTCTCCAACGCCATCAATCCTAACAACCTTCAAACAACACCCATGACGCCTTTCATGAACAACTCACAAGTGAATAACACTATAACTAGCCCAAACGTTACACCACAACAACATAACCACCCGTCATTGATGGCGGGCGCCGTGTCAACATCACCACTCGTTCTGTACTAACAAATACCCATGACCCAACAACAAATACCCATGACCCAACAATAAATACCCATGTCCCAACAACAAATACCCATGACCCAACAACAATTACCCATGCTCACACCTTCCCTACTCCATTTCAGATGTCCAACATCTACGACTTAGTAACGTCGGACCTTACAACATATAAAAACATGTTAGTACAACCCTTCTTGGCGATACAATAGACAAGGTATCACTTCAACCAGCGAACCCTACCCAAGACAACCTATCACGAAGTGTTACATCACCATTCGTTAAAGAGCTCCTGGAATATGAAATCCCTAACACTGCCAAGCTACCCCACCTTAAAACATACGATTGTACAATTGACCCAGATAGCCACATCGATACATATGAATGGACTATGAAGTACCTTAAAATAGACGAATGATTCTGGTGCACATACTTTCCTACTACCTTAGATGGCAACGCGGGGACATGGTTCAAGACACTACGCCTAGGCAACATCAGCAACTTTAGCCAGCTGAAGTACCTTTACCTAACTAACTTCATGCAACTCCAGAAATACAAGGGCGATTGCCACTCGATCATTGTGTGCAAACAATGGGAGGGTAAAATAGTCAAGGACTATTTCGCCAGATTCACTAAAGCAACGTTGGATGTCTCAGGTCACGACGAGGGATGGATCGCAGGGGCATTCACCTGGGGACTGTTATCGGGGTCGCTATCCCAAAAACTCATGGGCAAGCAACCTCATACAAGTGCCAAACTAAAAGAGCGAGTGGAGCGATTCCTACACTTGGAGGTAGGCGAAGCGTCGAAGCAAGCATACCTCAACTCCATGATAGCCTCCACTGGAAAGCGAAACCACCACCTACTCAACATCCAGACCCTCGGGGCGACGACAGATTCATGGGATGTGATAGGTGATTGTCAAGATGCTTTAGACCCTTCATTAAAGATGAAAGACGAGGAAGACGAGCAAAAGTCTATGCAGTCGATGAGAAACCAGCAACAAACAACACTAAAACGTGATATTGTGAGTATCACAAAATTAGGACGCACGACACAATCAATTGTGCAATACTAAAACGGTAAATTGAAGAAAAACAATTAAAAGGTAATGTGATAAAGATCGGAAAGATCCTACGAGCTAAGTTCGACGCAGAAAACCCCAAAGACACCACTGGAAATATAGATTGTAGGTTGGAAATCTTGACAATACACCGCAAAAGGGGGAGAGGAGAACGCACGGAAGGCACACAAAGCATTGCAACGACGATGCCTGGGCTAACATTCTCCATACACGACCCAAGCCTGGTTGGTTGGAGCGGAGACCACCCCCTCGTCATCCAAGGATCCATTCGGGATGTCGTCTTCCACCGAGTATATGTTGACACTGGAAGTTCTGCATACATCATTTACAAATACTATTTCCGGAGGTTACCAAGTGCCTGGAAGGAAGGACTAAGGCCAGCCACAAGCCAACTAACGGGGCTCACTAGGCACAGTTTTTGGCCTTTAGGTGCGATCCACTTGCCACTCACATTAATCAACCAAGACATAACTGGGCGATCGACGACCCTAATAGATTTCGTAGTCATACGACACCCATCATAGCATAACATCATATTAGGACGGATGGCCCTACTGAGTTTAGAGCAGTCCCATCGACAATCCACGAGATAATCAAATCCAACACAACCAAAGGACCGGGAACGATTTTAGCCACACCCGCAAGGGAACTCAAATGTTACGAGATCATGCAGCCGAAAGACATCACAACGAAGCCAAGAGACCGAGACCGGATTTTTTGGATGGGGGAGAAGTAATCAAAAGGTAATACCCAGACCATCGAGTGATTGTGGGGAAAACCCTCCCCACAAAATCAAGAGAAGTGCTGGTCCAACTCCTACAAAAGTATAAGCACGTATTCGCTTGAACGCCCACAAACATGGTGGGGGTCGACCGAGGAATCATAGAACACAAGCTGATGATAAAATCAGGAACAAAGGAGATAAAACAGAAGAAACGGGTCCAAGGAGGGGACCAAAACAAGGCAATCAACACAAAGGTAGCTAAATTAACTAGTACCGAAATCCTTAGAGAAGCGATCTTCCCTACATGGATCGCCAACCCGGTAACGGTAAAAAAGCATGATGATAGTTGGCGTATGTGCATCGACTACTCGGATCTTAACAAGGCATGCCCCAAAGAATGCTACCCATTACCAGAAATAAACTAGAAGTTAGAGTCACTACAAGGGTTCCGGTGGAAATGCTTCCTAGACGCGTACAAGGGGTACCATCAAATCTTGATGAGCAAAAACGACGAAGGGAAAACAGCCTTCTCTATAAATCATGGTACTTTTTGCTACACGAAAATGCCATTTGGGCTAAAGAACGTTGGAGCAACTTACCTATGGCTCGTTGACACTTTATTCACCAACCAAATTGGTCGGAACATCGAAGTCTACGTCGACGACATGGTCGTCAAAAGCCCAGACGAGCAGAAGCTGCTACGAGACGTAGAAGAGACACTACAAACCTTGGAAAGAGCTAAGATGAAGTTAAACCCTGCTAAATGCACATTCGGGGTAAAAGAAAGACAATTCCTAGGGTATTACATAAAAAAGGAAGGAATTCAGCCAAGCCCAACCAAGATAAGCGAGCTCGAGGAACCGCCTTCGCCTAGCACGCTAAGGGACGCACAAGGCTTGAATGGAAAGCTAACATCGCTCAACTGCTTCATTTCCAAATCAGCTAAAAAAGAAATGTCGTTGTTCCACACACTCAAAGGGTGCATAGCAAAAACGTAATTTCCAATGGACGGCAGAATCCAAATCAGCACTACAAAAGATAAAAAAAGGCGCCCCATGCACTCCCCACTTTAGCTAGCCCAATACCTGGGGAAATATTGTAAGTTTATCTGTCCGCATCAAGGGACACCATTTCATCAGTACTGAGCCAGGCCCTGCAGGGACCCGAAAGCAACTACCCAATCATCAAGAAATTGGTGCTTGCTTTAATCTACGCAGCGTGAAGGCTCTGCCGATACTTCCAGGCCCACCAAATAGAAGTATTGACCAGCTGCCTGATCAAGCAAGTGATCCTGAAGCCGGAGACATCAGGATGACTCGTAAAATGGGCCATAGAATTGGGAGAACACGACATCAACTATCACCCCATGGTAAGCATCAAGGGATAGGCATTTAATGGAATTCTTACTCGAAATCCCAGGAGAACTCCAAAAAGAAGTAGCCAGTGCGACCAACAAGGAAAGTCACAGGGGAAGACTAACCAATAGTGGACTCTCTACACGGATGGGGCTTCCAGCAAAGAAGGGTCAGGTGCAAGGTTAATCCTAACTATCCCCACAGGCGAAGAAGTTACATACACTTTACGTTTCAACTTCTACACCTCCAACAACGAGGCCAAGTATGAAGTCTTGGCTGGCGGGTCTCAGATTGGCAGTAAAAATGGGGGCGGAGAGGGTCATGGCCCTAATTGACTTACACCTAGCATCCAACCAGGTGTCAGGGGAATTCGAAGCAAAGGATAAACTAATGGAAAAGTATGTCAAAGCGGTACAACGAATCACAAATTCGCTAAAGAGTTTCACAATAAAGCAGATTCCGAGGGGAAACAACAGACGAGCAGATGCCCTTAGCAAGCTGGAGTGAACGTGCTTTGGGCACCTTTCAAAGGAAGTATTAATGGAGGTACTAAAAGAAAGGAGTATCGACAAGCGCCAGGTAGACTCCCTATCAACAGCGCAACCCAACTGGATGACGCCCATCATGGACAACCTACAGCACGACGTGCTCCTCGACGACCATGGGGAGGCTCGAAAAACAAGGATACGAGCCCCTCCAATGTGCAATCCTAGGGGAACACTGTATAAAAAAGGCCATACAGCTCCATGGCTCAAATTCATCAGGTTGTCGGCTGGAGGTAGGTCTATTAGATGGAATATGTATGAGGAAGTTGTATTTGCCAGGAGGATGAGGAAGTTGTGGATCTTATTTTTTTCGGTGTTCTTTGGCCACACAAATTTGGAAGGAAGTTGCTCGGTGGATTGATTTGGATGTGCCTTTGTTCTCTTCCGTGGTGGATATGTTACATTGGATTGACTCGCGGCCGGTGGCGAGAATGAAAAGAGTGATTGTGGAGTACATCTTCATGACTATCATTTGGGTTCTGTGGACGTACCAGAATGTAGTTATATTTCGCCAGTCTCAATATAGGAAGCAATTTATATTCGATAATATTGTTGACCACTCTTTTCAATGGTTTTCGTTAGAAACTCTAAAGCTTTGGGTTGAGTGGATACAAAACCCAATCGTGCCTTAGGTGCTGCTTGTTTTTTTTTTTTTTTTTAAACCTATTCAGACAAACTTTTTGCTTCGCGACACAAGACACGTGCATCACTTGCCCTCTCACAACAAATTGTTTTTTTTTGGAAGGCTTCAGACTACAAAACTTATGTGTGTGTTCTGTGCGACACAACACTTTATTTGCCTCTTCAAACCTCGTCAACTTTCATTTTTTCCTAGTATTTTTTTATAAATTTGGTATAGTTTTTTTTATTAAACTTTGATTTTTTTTAAAACTTTGATTTAGGGATTTGATACAATTTCTTTTTATACATAATTTTTTATAACTTGATTTAAAAAAAAAAAACTAAGATTTTTAAATTTTTTTACTATTTTTGTTAATAATATTTTTCATTTCGGTCGCATTTTTTTATCATGTGTAATTCTTTTTACGAACATTGTAGTAATTGTTTGCAATATTTTTATGTTTTTTAAAATTAGTTTTTTTTCTAGAATAAAATTTATAGCCTCTTTTATATTTAATATATTTTTTTAGAAATATTATATTTTTGTTTTTTACATGTTCTTTTTAGTATTCTTTCAATATTTTAATATTGGAATTATTAAAATTTCGATGTTGAAAACAAATTTTAATTTATAAAATTAGTTTATTAAAATTTTAATTTACTGCAGCAGTCTGTAGATGTTAAAAAACAAACATGCTTTTATTATAAACTGCAGCCGTTTGGTCCACCTTTTATGTTGCAGAAGATTGCAAAGATAGTTCGTAGATTTTATGAATTTTCGCTTTGAAAAAACAAACATCATCTTAGTTTTTGTTAGTTGCTAGCTTTTGTTTATTTTCTTTTTAATATATTGTTGTCATTCTAAAAAAATAATATTTAAATTTTGTAAGCATATAAATAACATTCGTAACTTTTTTTATTTTATAAGGTAGATCTGTAGATTTGAAAATAGGCAAGTTTATGTATGTCCAAGAATAGGAAGCATAGACAGGTTTAGATTTGCGGTTTTTATTAAAAACAAACAGTCTGCGAGAAGAAACATATGCATGTTGTTTGCGTGACGTAGACAAAAAAGGTAGTAAGCTGCTATTGAAAAAAAAATACCTTAGAAAACTGACACTGCTTACTTTATAAAATATATAGATTGATATAAAAAAAATTATTCAAGATTGAAGGTGTGTTTGGGTTAGTTTTTTTATCATGAAAATGATTTTTAAGAAAAATACTTATTAGCTTATAAATTTAAAAAAAAAAAACTATTTTTAAAAAATGTTTGGATTAGAAAAACTGATTTTTAGGAGTAAATAGCTAAAAAGCTAAAAATGTAGGATTTATAAGAAAACTTTATTTTTTTCTATCAAAAAAACTGTTTTAAAAAACGTTTCTCAAATTCACGAATATTTTTTTTAATTTATTAGTTTTTTGAAAATCTAAAAAGCTAATAACCATTTTCAAAAGTTATACCACACACCAACTAAATTTTAAATTATTTAATTTTTTCACTGAAAATACATTTCTCAAAACACCATTTGATCGTATAAATAAAAGGCAATGGTTCAAGAATACTATACATATTTTTTTAGAGTAAATTACACGCATAGTCCCTATGGTTTAGGATAATTTGCACGTTTAGTCCCTAACTTATTTTTTTTAACTTGGAAGGTCTCTACTGTTTGTTTTTGTTACGCGTTTGGTCCCTGACTTACCTAAAAATACTATTTTTCCCTTGATTTTTTGATTTATTTAAATAAACACACACCCAATCCCATGTCATTCACCTTACCTTACCTACCACACTATTTTTCTCTTTTTAAATAATAGTCTTTTTAGGTAAGATAATGACCAAACGTGTAACAAAAACAAACAGTAAGGACCAAACGCGTAACAAAAACAAATAGTAGGGATCTTCCGAGTTAAAAAAATAAGTTAGGGATTAAACATGCAAATTACTCCAAACCATAGGGACCATTCGTGTAATTTACTCATTTTTTTATTTAGAGTATTGAGACTTGAGAGTACATAGAAATCCGAATTAAGTAACGTAAAATAAAGGGGATATGAATTGATACACATTCCTTAAAAGAGAAATAATTTGCTGGTGGAGATTTAAGGAAATGGGGATTAGTGAGAATTTAACGTAACGAACCATGCAAGGGAATTAGGGACAAGCAAAAGCAGAGGAGATTAATATATATGATGATTTGCATGGATGCGATAACAAAACACTAAATTGCATTTTTAGATTTAGTGTATGGTTGGTTTTTATAATTTCGGTTTAAAAAAAGTTATTATTATTATTATTATTATTATTATTATTATTATTATTATTATTATTTGGTTTTCAAAAAAGTTATTATTGTTGTTATTATTATTATTTTCTTTATTTGATGTTTTTTTTTCTGTGTTCCGAATAGTTTTTTTTTTCTTAATTGTTTTTAAATAAAACATTACACATAATATTTATTATAAATAATATAATACTTTACTAGAATAGTAAACGAAAATAACATTAGTCTATATTTTTTTTATGTTTTTTTTGGATACATAATTCACAAAATAAAATGTAAAATAATCTTTTTCATTTTTTTACTCTCTAAAATATGTGGCTACGAACATATCCTCATGTCTATTAAAAATAGCTTCGTTCGTGCGTTGCGCAGAGTAAATTAAAACTTTTGGTAATTTTATGTTATCGAAAATGTTTATATCTTTTATAGTAACTATAAAATAATAATAATTATATTTACTTTATATAAAATTTTAATTAATTCGAACAATATATAAAATAATGTTTATTAAAATCAAATCATTTAATGATCTCAACCCATGTTTTACGTGTGTATAACATTAATTATATTTACAACTATTTTTAATTTACCACTTTTATGATTTATTAATTTTTTTAAAAAAGAATTGAATGCGTTTTAATTTCATCATGATAATTATTTAAATTATCAACAACTTTTTGTAATCTAACATAATTTAGCTTCTATGTTTCTATTACTTTTCACTATTATTATTATAAATTTGTTAAAAAATAACTGAACTGAATTTTGGTTATTATAAAATATAGTTTTCAGTCACCTTTTAGATAATTAGATTCATCGATTTAGATTCTTTTACATTTATTATATTTAATGTTTCCTTTTAACTATGTTAAAAGTATATGTATTGAATTTTTTTAAACATTGTTTGATATTTTACTTTAGGTTTTAAATTTTACACTAAATTTTTAAGTTTACTTAATATATTAATGTAGGTTATTTATTAACTATATATTAAAACTAACAAATTAAGTGTATCATATTGATAAATCACAAAGTCTTCCATTTATAATAATGTTTACAATTAAAATCATATAAGAGTTAATAAGTTAAGTATATATTATATGGAAATATGAAGAGTTCGGAGTTTCAAATGAATGTAGTGAAACAAAAAAATATTTCTTTTATAATCTAGTATGATATAGATAGATAGATAAATATATATTACATTTTAGGTTTGATATTTATTTAACCTAATTAATCAAATTATAATTATTATTAGAAAGAAATTGAAAAGTCATGTGAGTTTCAAATGAATGTGGTGAAAGGAAAAATACTTCCTTTATAAGTATATAATTATAATAATAATGATAATGATATTTACAACTTTATACAAGGAGATTAGTCTTCTTATTTCGTCTATGAATATAAAATTAAAATAATTAATGTATCGGATATAATATTAATTAAAATGTTTTAGTCGTCAAATGAATTTTGGATATTTTCCTGCCATTTAATTTGTTTCAAAATTTAACTCATCTTCTAGTTTTATCCAGTTTTATCATTTTCATACTAATACAAATTACATGGTAGTCTTGTATTATAAAGAAGATATAATAATAATTTTAAATTTTTAAATAAATACGATATAAATAAACCAATTTAATTAAAATGCATTTGGTTTAGGAACTGATTTGATTAATAGTGGAGTCGTCAACAAGCAATATCATGTTTTTTACCCTAACCGATTGGACTAGGGGTAAGCATTTGGATAGGATCGGACCGGACCAGACCGGTTACGGAGAATTTTGTGAACCGTTGACCGGACCAGATGTGTCGTGTTTGGATCTGGGTCAAGGTTCGGGTTTTTTGATTCTTGAACCCGTTTGGACCGCTAACAATTTAATACAAACATACATATATTGTTATCTAAATCTAACATGTTTACTAACTAACATATATATATATATATATATATATATATATATATATATATATATATATATATATATATATATATATATATATATATATATATATATATATATATATATATAGTTTACCAACAAAAGTTAGCAATCTTAAGTTCTTAATACAAATATACAAAAGTAAATAAGTAATTACTGTAATACCAAAAATCACAGTTTAAACTTTAAAATTAATCCAACTAACAAACGTCATAATCTAATCTTCCATTGGCCTCCTCACTAGAGATGGCAAAAAAAACCGTACCCAATGGGTACCCGAAACCCTAATCCGAGTTGACCGGATAAAACCCCGAGTTGACCGGGGACGGAGACGGGGATGAGTATTATCCGAATACAAAAAGCGGGGATGGGGATGAAGATGGTTCTATATGTCGGGTACCCATACCCATACCCGAAACTGGCCCGATAGGTACCCGATATATATATATATATATATATATATATATATATATATATATATATATATATATATATATATATATATATATATAATGTGTAAAGGACTAAATCTGAATTGTCTAGACTCTGTGATCAATGTGCTGGTAGGCACGAAGGATTTGACAGTGTGAATTTAGTTAGGATTGTTTGGACTGACCATATGACGCTCGGGTAGATTGAGCAGTGAGATAAACATGGGAACCCACATGATACACTAAATTAATAAGCATCTAGAACTATGGTTCAATTTTTCCTTTATGTACGGACTTATGTCCTTAATTTTGGTTTTGATAGGGCGATTGGGGGGTTCTGATAAAGTAGGTTGGTAAGAAATTATTTTCTTGCTTTCTATATGTCAATTATATGTTGCTTCCTCTGCGTGATTGGAAGTGATCCGACCTGGAATGCAACATATGCAACTCTATTTTTATGCACCTCCTTATCTATGAAATTCTTTCTATTTGTTAGCCATATGATGTCCCCTCTGCGTGATCGGAAGATCCGACTTGGGACACAACATATGCACCCTACTTTCTCAATATCCCTCTATCTTTGTTACTCATATTTGTTCCCTCTGCGTGATTGAAATAGATCCGACCTGGGACACAACATATGCATCTATCTCTAAATCTATCTTCCTCCTTAATAACTGTTTAATCACCTAAAGTAAGGAGTCCTTAGGAAGTTCCTGATAACCAGGGTATATCGGGAAGTGGGGAACACATTCTAGTGCAACTAAAATCGAACCATTTAGAGGTTGCATGTAGATCTCGCTGCTTAATTTAAGTGGACAACAATACTCGTGGTTGTCGTCAGCTAAATGGTTTATTTAGAAAAGTTTGTCGACATTCTTCGTGTTTAAGTGGACCATAATACCGACAATTAACCAGATCTATTCATGAAGGTGAAGGTACTGATAAACAAGTTCAGTCTGTCTCACAACTTTGATCACAAATATTTTTGTTTTTGTTAAATTTGTTCATAGTTTTTCTCTATGCACAAATTTAGGGGGAGAATTAAAAAAAAAATTATTCAAAAATCAAACAAAAATGTGAAAATTCAAAAATCAAAACAAAAATCAGAAAAATTCAAAAATAAAAAAATTAGTGTTATTTCTGTTTTATTTTTCCAGAAAATATGAAAAATCCAATAATATTTTTTGTGTGCTAAGTTTTCTTTTAGTTTTTTTTTTGTCTTGAAAAGTGATTTCAGGTATAGATAAGACTCATGGAGACTGAATCGACGATTTTCTAAACCAAGGCTTCATTCGTGATCATCGAAGAATTCTCATTCGAAGGAGCAAGAAATGAAGATTATTCTTTCAACATTCAATTATTCTACCCCAGAAGCAAGGTGAAGCAGAAACTAAAGATTATGTGACGGATTGCATTGAAGCCTCCTCAATCAGTCTTCTGCTATCATTGTACCTGCTAAAGTGATCCAGAAGATTTGTTCTCTCTGATGTTCTCTGTGAAGATTCTTAAGCTGAAAGCGCTATCTTTCAAGAATCAGTACATCAAGCTCCTCACCCAATGTGCGGTCAAAGTCAAATTTTTGAAGAAAAGCCCAACTGCTCAAGATGAAGTCATTCATTGAAGATTCATATGTTCATCTTGATGTTGTGAAGAAATCGAAGATAAACGCTGAAGCCAATCTCCAACTGAAGATGAACAAGAAAAGCCAGCTACTTTTTAGGGGGAGCTTGTTGGGTCATTTAGAAAAGAAAGTTATAAACCAAGGGGTAGATTGTTGGGTCAAAAATATGGTTTATACTTTACTTTTCTAGGAAAATGTATTTTTGTGTCTTGGGCCGAAAACAATTTGGTGTTTACGGTTTTGTTTACGGTCGTGAACAGGTTTACAGCCGTAAACCCATTCACAACACATGTTCACCAAGCCTATGTTCCCTATAAATATAGGTGTAAGGCGTGAGGAGTGGAGTGATAATTGTAATAGAATAGAGGAGCTTATGTGTGTGCATTTGAAGGTGTTCTAGAAAGAGAGAGAGAAAAGAGAGTGTGTGTTAGTGTGTGTGAATCTTGTATCTGGATCTTCATTCATATCAATACATACAAGATTCATCATCTTCTTCTTCTCTTTCTTCTTCATTTGATCTGGCATCATCCGTTTGATTGGGATTCTGCACCATCAAACGGATCTGATTGATACACAAGCAGATTGGGGACTTACAATGGCTGGAGTGCAAGCCATGATTCAAGCCATGATGGCTGAACAAAGGAAGGGAATGAGATAATTGTTCCTGAACAACGGGAGTAAACCTTCAATGCTTGTTGAAAAACCAGAATTAAAATACGGCCAGTCAGAGGAAGGAAATTATAGTAGATCTGTAGGTCAAACTAAACCGCTTGTGGATAGGAAGAATAACAAAGAGGAAGTAGTCGAGAGAAATGGAGGCAAGTTAAAAGATTTTATGACTTGCAAGCTGTCAAATTTCACTGGAAAAGAAGATCCTATCAGATTAATGGATTGGATCTCGGAGATGGAATTAGCATTTATGACATGTGGTTGAAAAAGCAAGTTACAAACCATATTTGCAGTGCGTCAACTCAGAGGTGGCGCTGTTTGCTGGTGGAAAACTCTGGGGAAGACCCTAAGCCTTATTGAGCCACTACAACTGACTTAGGAATAGTTCTTGGTGCATTTCAATCGCAAGTACTTCTCGGCTCGGATGGGTTATTAGCACTACATCAGTCCTATGGTGCACATGCAAAACCCTAAACTTTGGATCTAGGTTTATCTAATTGTACATGTAATAATCATCCACAGCTCTCAAAAACTAGATCTAGCATACTATGAATGAAATTAGGGTTTAGATATTACCTTTGATTGTTATGTAGCAACAACAATCTATTCATTCTTGTAATTGGCTTCAGAAAGCTTAGTGCCTCAAGTGTTGCACCTCTAATGGAGTCACAAACACCACTAAGCAACTAGATGAAGAAGAAGGAGAGAGGAGGCACCAAAAATGACTAGAAAACCTAAAGGATTCCTTTTCCCACGTTTTTGGGGCCTTAGGGGTCTTTATATACTTAGGCTATTAGGGTTTTGAACTTTGGAAACCCTAATTTGACTGCTTAGGCTCTAAGCAGTCCATAGACTCCTTAAATTATATCCTTTGGACGAATTCCTTATGCGCTTCCCATAGAATTCGTCCAACCTATATTATTAGGCGATCCATCACCTAATTGCAATTATCTTATAATTACAAATCTAGTCCCCTAAGTTTAATTAATCACTTTTAGCCACAAAATTAATTCTTAATTAACTCTTGACTAATATTAATTAAATAATATGATTTATCCTTTAATATATTATTCTCATAATATATTAATAAATCATAATAAAACCTTTCTCTTTCCATAATTCATCCTACAAGTTGCTATGGTGAAGGCAACCCAAAAGGACCATGCTCATAATCGGGTCAAGTACATACCAAAATAGTTATGGTCTTAGACACTAATCCAACAGTCTACCACTTGGATAAGTCTAATAACTATTTTGTATAACTTCAGAACCTGATCAACAATCGTAGCTTTCAAAAGCCGCTGTCAACTCTGATTTTATCAGATACACGAGTCCTTTCGATAAGGGATCATATATTCCTCCATTCCAGATATCGTATAGACTAAGACATGGATTTTAATCATTCTCTCTATATTGTTTCCCGACATCCGATTTATGACGACTGACAACAGACTATAATTGAACACATCAACTTAGTCCCGGCTTGGCCAAGCGCATAGGGTGTCATCACTAAATCATCGAGGGGATCACATATATTTCTTTTATCCCAATTTGGGTAAAAGGAATGGATAAACTTCGACTGAAATGCTTGCTTGCACCTCCTGTTGGAATCATACACAACAATAAGTTTTATAACACCAAGTTACTAGTGCGTTTACTTATCATCAATGTGCAACTGACCAACAAATAACAACTCACACGTCTCGGTTTCAAGAATATACAATATTATCGTCTCACAATCACTTACGCTAAAATCCATGAAGTGATTCAAGTGCGCGTGGGTTTAATCCAATACTTTAATCTTATTAAAGCATTCATGAACTCTGCAGTAAGCTTGTGCTACGTCTAAACACTTTAAACAATCTACAGACAGATTCATGACAGTCTTCCTTCATACCTACTTCCAACATATGACTGACTGTGGAGGTTTGAATAACCCAATTATTCTGGAAGTTAAAACTTGCAAAATTTAAACACAATAATGATACTTAATCCTATATGGTCCCAAAACTTTTGAATGTAAATAAAACACTTTTATTTAACCACCATATTGATTACTTATTATTTGTTTATTGTTTCAAAAAATCAACTTATTACTTGAATTACAACAATAGTTGTCCCATGCACTAAGCATGCACACTATGTTTCCTATGGACTATGCTTTGTGAAATAGATTAATTGAATTTTTTTTCCAACGATGTTCATTTCACAATTCCTAATCCTTATCGTTAGTGTAGGAACACAAGTTCCTTGCCACTACTAGAATATGTTAGATTCTAACCTTTTAGGCAACGATCCTTTCGTAAAGTCATAGCACAAAAGTCACCAAGACCTCGCCAATGAAATTACAAGGTTCTCTATCATGAATTGTTACAAAACAATTCTATAGATGTGATGTCTCTTACTCAAAGTATATTCCTTTGAACATCCTTTTGCATAAAATTTTCTAATCTAGACAAAAATTCTTAATTTCGAACTCCCAATATGGAAACATTTCCATATTTGCCATATGACAACTCATTCTTAATAGAATCTTATGTATTCATAATAGTGTCGATATGATCCATCCAATACTCTACTTCCAACTACTCACAAGCGACCAATCCTCAACCAGCTTTGGATTGTCCTTTGATAGTTGTTTAATTATTTTAGTCAAAACTGATTCTAGTCCATTTTCCCTCTTAATGCACTAGGCATTTGGAAAATTTTACAATGGTCAAATATTATAGAATACGTAATCGATCCTATACTCGAAATGTATGGAACATGATGCATAATGTCTTACATAAAGACATGATGCTTTGCCAATCTTTTGCCATAATATTTTGTTAGTCATGTTCTCTCAATTCGAACTATGAAGAGGGATGTTGTAATCATAATGAAATTTGAGAAGTGCTATGTATCCTTGACTAAAAATTAACATTTCTCGATCTAATCTTTTAGATTTTGGAACGAAGACAATGCTTATTGAATTCCTTAAGTTCATATTTGTAATACTTGATGCTTTGATAAGCCTTTATCTAAGCATTTTAAACTCATACACCTTTATCTTAGAAAGCTCACATGTGTGTCTAAACAAATTCAGAACTTATGTTACTAAGTCCCAAATGTTCAGACTAATTGTCAAATCTCACAATTCGAACTATCAAGAGGGATGTCGTAATCATAATCGAATTTGAGAATACAATTTACAGAATTGCTATCTCCTTAAAATCTCTCTTAGTGAAAGCATTTCCTCACAATCATTTTCATGAAAGAGGGAAACCTTATGTCACTTAGATTTTATAGTGTATGTGTTCCTATCCATATGAATTTTTCCAAAACCAAGGTTTGTGACAAATTTAAGCTCATATGGACTAAACTTGTTCAATTTTGATTCCTTGCCTCATGGTATCATGAATGCCCAACATGTCTTCCAAGTAACTCATCCCTACATATCAATTTACTTTCCATGGATCATGGTGCATTGTCTTTATGCCTTCAAATGAGAACTCATAGAACTCACATGCATAATTAACTCAACTGGAATGGCATAGAAATAAAAGTATGACAGGTTATAAACCTCAAGTCACGTGCTAGTGATGATCAACTAGGTTTACTCTTGATTTGTTCCTGAACCTTTTCAAGACCATTAAGACTCGCACTGACTCCTTGACATATAAGATTCTCTTGTCAAGAAACATTCCTTGACAAAACAAATATTCAAGAGTTAGTGTAGCTTTTTATCAAGTTTAACACTTCACTCAATTGGTCTTAGTTGGTCTTTGTCTTATCCAAGACATCACAACTTACCAATTTCAAATGTACAAGAAAGAAACTTTCTTATTCTACATTTGATAAATGTTACAAACCTACTTAAGACTTGTCACTCAAGTCACAATCTTGGGGTATGACTCTAAGACTTGATTTTGAAACGAAGTATGATTGACTTCTTGATTTAACCATTTCCACAATTCTCGATTCCTCTTCTTAGACATAAAAATGCACTAAGACTCACTTATAGGATCAATCGTGATATGGTTCTCAATCATTAAGACGATCATAAAACACAATAAAAGGTTCTCTCCCTTCTTCTTAGAATAGAGAAACTTTTATCTTTCTGCCTACTTGATTCTTCTTATTCGTTCTGCTATTCATTGAAACTCTTCCAATAAACTCAGAATTACACTTGTTCTTATAAGTATAACCATATTTATTAAACTTTAGTAAATCATGACAAATATCTTTATCACTTTTGTGGTGAACATGATCAACGCACAACCTAGTGTACTTGATCTCCTAGTCCTTCACTTGACACTTTGTCAAAGAATTAGTCTAATTTCCAAATATGAAAGTTTTTTTTTTTCATTCATCATACAATACATGTTGCATGATTCCAAGTTTCTATCCAATTGAAACTTGGACGATGATAATCTTTCCTTATTTGGTAAATTCTCGAAATTTCCACAAATAGCAAAACAAGAATTATATCCAACTCAACCTTGCTAAAATACAAACATCCATTTTCACACATGCCATTGCAAGGATGAATAAATAAGATAAAACTTAAAATTTATTTTATTGTGGAAAAACTTGTCCTTACAATGCAATTCAACTGAAAACTATGCTATTACACATTCCTAAGTAATTTATTCTAACTCTAAAGTAGCATCTCAAAAATCTGATCTTTGAATCTATGTGATTGAAATCCATTTCTTCATGATCAATTTCAGCACACTTCTTTATTAAGCTTCCTTTCTTTTCTTCGATCATGCAAAACATCAAAATGTAATCTTATCACATCATGTATTAAGAATCTAGAATAGGAACTTAAAAGGAGCTAGATAGTGGATTTTACCTGAAGTAGAGCCATATGCCATGACTCTCCCATCTCTTAGATCTCTGAGGTAGTTTGGGCAGCTTCATCTCCAATGTCCCTTCTCTTGGCAATAAAATAAAATGGACTCCTTTGGCACATTACATAGAGCAATCTCATACTTAGTCCTTTTTGGACTTCTAATGTTGCAAGTGTCCATTGAATCATGGGAGTTTGATTCACCAGAAAAATTTTCTTGATCAGCGCGCCAAATCATTTCTCATTCAGCAGCTATAAGCAAATAGGTGAAATCAATTAGGGTCACATCGTGTTCCATCCTATAGTACTCTCTTACGAACTCACTATATGATTCAGGAAGTGACTGAAGAACCCAGTCAACAGGTAACTCACCTAAAATCTCGACACCCAATATCCTTAACCTGTCAATGTTTAACTTTATCTTTAAGACGTGTGCACATACAAGCTTCCCATCTTCATGTTTACTTGCCAAAAGGGCTTGAGTGAGCTTGAACTTTTCAAGCCTTCAAACTTTTGGGTTAGGGAGAACAATTAGAGGAGGTGGAGGAAGTGAAGCATGACTCTCATTTCCTTGATCGTATCTTGGAACGTCAACTTCATTTTGAAAGCTTGTTCCAAGGGATTTGGGAAGACCATTGTAAGATTTAGACATCTACAAAACAGAAGCAAATTCAAGTCAGTTGATAAGAATCCTTGAAGTAACACCCAAAATGAAACATCAAGGCTAGGATCCAACACAATACTCTACAACCTAGAAAAAGGATGCCGTAATCTAGTTGCAGAATATTTGAAGTTAGGTAAATGACGATTTACCAACTTCCACCATGAAAAAAGAAAATTAAGTTTAAGTTTTAAATGAATTGAAACTCCTAGATCTTTTGAGATTCATTGAACTTTTCAATGGCATGTTTATTCTCGATTATGCCCTTCAAGTTTGCAACTGGGATGCCGAGGATCACAAACAAGGTGTGAATAACCATACGAATTTACGTGGTGCACTCAATGATACTATCACCAAATCAATGTGCCGGTTAGCCACACATGCTCCATTTATCTACGATAAACATCTCGCCACCCTTCGGCACCAATATCAATCCCAAATTAGTGTCCAGTTAACCACACACGCTCTACTAACGTTTGACAAGGGTACAAAGTGTAATTCCATGGATTAGCATACAATTTCACATTTTTCCTAAAGTAACTAGAACTTGGGAATTTGTAAAAGCATGTAGTTACTTTGTACTTCATTATACTTATAATGGAAGGTTTCGTCTTATCTTAGCCATTCGGCTAACGACCCTCCACTAGTCAAGAGTGTCGTGGGTAAGAGTGGATACCCATTCAATCGCCATTTTATAGGAAATTTCCTTAAACACCCCTTATAGACCAGCTTCGTGAATGAGACCTACTAACGGTAAGACTTACTGTTTTTCTCATACATACATACATATATATATATATATATATATATATATATATATATATATAATATTAGACTTTTAATGTTATATATAGTATAGGTATATTTTACACTTTTAAAATATTAGGTGGTCTAATTTAATAAATTATACTTTTAATTTAATTAAACGTAAACCAAAACTTTATGGATTCATTAACTCTCTTTTAATTATACACTTAATTAATTTAATAAAACCATACGGGTGTAATTTGAACTTTTCAAGGTACTAGGGTTTTAAAAATTAATACTTCAAAATCAATATTTTGATCAAATTTTAAATTCCAAAACTTGAGGGTAAGTTTTGAACTTTTTTAAAACATTAGGGTTTAGAATTTAAATATTTCAAAATTAAACTTTTAATCAAAATTTAAATTTCAATACTTTATGGCAAGTTTTGAAACTTTTCAAAACTATTTAGATCAAATTACAAATAATTAAATTAATCAAATAATTTGAATTATCTAAATTTAACATAATTTAATTTCTCACAAGATAAATCAAATCAAAACTACAAATAATCAATCTTAATCTAACAAAACAAATAATTATCTTAATCTTGACAATTATCCATTAATTTGATTAGGATATCAATTACCATAACAAAAAATCTGATTTTTATTTGAATAACGCAACTTATGGTAATTATTCAAAGCAAATTAAGGCATGATTTTTGAAATCATGCTGTCAGACTGGGTTCACGACATGAACAACATGTTCATGACGTGAAACTGGTTAAATTTGAAAAAACGAAAATTTTCAGCTATGAACGAAAAAACTTTGCACCAAATATATTAGAATAAACCATCCTAGGCTCTAATGCCACTAATGGGTTATTAGCACTACATTAGTCCTATGCTGTACATGCAAAACCCTAAACTTTGGATCTAGGTTTATCTAATTGTACATGCAATAATCATCCAAAGCTCTCAAACCCTAGATCTAGCATACTATGAACGAAATTAGGGTTTAGATAATACCTTTGATTGTTATGTAGCAACAACAATCTATTCCTTCTTATAATTGACTTTATAAAGCTTAGTGCCTCAAGTGTTACACCTCTAATGGAGTCACAAACAACACTAAGCAACTAGATGAGAAGAAGGAGAAAGGAGGCACCAAAAATGACTAGAAAACCTAAAGGATTCCTTTTCCCACGTTTTTGGGGCCTTAGGGGTCTTCATATACTTAGGCTATTAAGGTTTTGAACTTAGGAAACCCTAATTTGACTGCTTAGGCCCTAAGCAGTCCATGGACTCCTTAAATTATATCCCTTGGAGGAATTCCTTATGGGCTTCCCATAGAATTCGTCTAACCTATATTATTAGGTGATCCATAGCCCAATTGCAGTTATCTTATAATTACAAATCCAGTCTCCTAAGTTTAATTAATCTCTTTTAGCCACAAAATTAATTCTTAATTAATTCTTGACTAATATTAATTAAACAATATGATTTCTCCTTTAATATATTATTCTCATAATATATTAATAAATCATAATTAAACCTTTCTCTTTCCATAATTCATCCTACAAGTTGCTATGGTGAAGGCAACCCAAAAGGACCATGCTCATAATCGGGTCAAGTACATACCAAAATAGTTATGGACTTAGACATAATCCAACAGTGTCCCACTTAGATAAGTCTAATAACTATTTTGCATAACTTCAGAACCTGATCAGCAATCGTAGCTTTCAAAAGCCACTATCAACTCTGATCTTATCGGGTACGCGTGTCCTTTAGATAAGGGATCATATATTCCTCCATTTCAGATATCGTATAGACTGATACATGGATTTTAATCATTCTCTCTACATTGTTTCCCGACATCCGATTTATGACGACTGACAACAGACTACAATTGAACACATTAATTTAGTCCTGGCTTGGCCAAGCGCTTAGGGTGTCATCACTAAATCATCGAGGGGCCCACAAATATTGCTTTTATCCCACTTTAGGCAAAAGGAATGGATAAACTTCGACTCAAATGCTCGCTTGCACCTACTGATCGAATCACACACAACAATAAGTTTTATAACACCAAGTTACTAGTGTGTTTACTTATCATCAATGTCCAACTGACTAGAAAATAACAACTCACACGTCTCGGTTTCAAGAATATACAATATTATCATCTCAAAATGACTTGCAATAAAATCCATGAAGCGATTCAAGTGAGCGTGGGTTTAATCCAATACTTTAATCTTATTAAAGCACTCATGAACTATGCAGCAAGCTTGTGCTAAGTCTAAACACTTTAAACAATCTACAAACAGATTCATGATAATCTTCCTTCATACCTACTTCCAACGTATGACTGACTGTGGAGGTTTGAATAACCCAATTATTCTGGAAGTTAAAACTTGCAAAATTTAAACACAATAATAATACTTAATCCTATATGGTCCCAAAACTTTTGAATGTAAATAAAACACTTTTATTTAACCACCATATTGATTACTTATTATTTGTTTATTGTTTCAAAAAATCAACTTATTACTTGAATTACAACAATAGTTGTCCCATGCACTAAGCATGCACACTATGTTTCCTATGGACTATGCTTTGTGAAATAGATCAATTGAAAACTTTTCCAACGATGCTCATTTCACAATTTCTAATCCTCATCGTTAGTGTAAGAACACAAGGTCCTTGCCACTACTAGAAATGTTAGATTCTAACATTTTATGCAATGATCCTTTCGTAAAGTCATAGCACAAAAGTCACCAAGAGTTGGTCAATGAAATTACAAGGTTCTCTATCAAAAATTGTTACAAAACAATTCTATATATGTGATATCTCTCGCTCAAAGTATATTCTTTTGAACATCCTTTTGCATAAAATTTTCTAATCTAGACATAAATTCTTAATTTCCAACTCCTAATATGGAAACATTTCCATATTTTCCATATGACAACTCACTCTTAATAGAAAAGTGGAGTTCGAATTACCAGGAACAACACCAATAACGAAAGCACCATATCAATTAGCACCGATGGGGATGAAGGAGCTTATGACACAACGTCAGGAGTTTTTGGACATCGGTTTCATTAGACTTAGTTCATCACCCTGGGTAGCTCCGGTGTTATTCGTAAAGAAGAAGGATGGGAGCATGAGAATGTGCATAGATTACAGAGAGTTGAACATGGAATAAAATAAAGAACAAGTACCCGTTGCGAAGGATTGATGACATGTTTGATTAGTTGCAAGGTTCGAGTTATTTCTCGAAGATCGATCATAGGTAAGGATATCATCAGCTAAAGGTGAGAGAGCCGGATATTGAGAAGACTGCATTCAGAACAAGATATGGACACTACGAGTTTATGGTTATGTCGTTTGGACTAACCAATGCTCCAACAGCCTTCATGGATTTGATGAACAGGGTTCGTAAACCATTCCTGGATAAATTTGTGATAGTGTTCATAGATGACATTTTTATTTACTCAAAAACCAAGAAGCAGCATGAGAAGTATCTGCGAGATGTGTTAGAAGTTATGAAAAAGGAGAATTTGTATGTAAAGTTCTCCAAATGTGATTTTTGGATTCAAGAAGTCCAATTTTTGGGTCATGTGGTTAACCAAGAAGGGATTATGGTTGACCCAGCTAAGATTGAAGCTATAATAAAGTGGGAACAACCAAAGTGTCTCACGAAGATCCGAAGTTTTCTGGGATTAGCCGGATATTACCGAAGATTTATCCAAGGCTTTTCTTCGATAGATGCTCCATTGACAACTTTGACCCGCAAAGGAGCTACTTATACTTGGAGTGAAAAGCATAACGAAGCCTTTGAGAAATTAAAGAAATTGAAGACTTCGCAGTTTATATCGATGCATATGGAGTTGGGTTAGGCTGTGTTCTGACCCAAAGGGATAAGGTGATAACATATGCATCGATACAATTGAAAGAACATGAAAAACTACCCTACTCATGATCTGGAGTTGGCAGTGGTAGTATTTGCCCTAAAGATATGGAGGCATTATCTTTATGGTACAAAGTGCAAACTTTTCACTCATCATAAGAATCTTCAGTATCTCCATAATCAGAAGGAATTTAACATGAGACAACAATGCTGGCTTGAGTTGCTTAAGGATTACAATTGTGAAATACTTTACCACCCTGGTAAAGCAAATGTTGTAGCTGATGCTTTAATCAGAAAAGTGAGCCTTGAAAAGGAAAGGCCAAGAGCATTAAGAATCGAAGTTGTCTCAATTATTGTAGAAAGCATTAAGAAAGCCTAGATAGAAGCTTTAAAGAAGAATAACTGAAAAGAAGAACGTTTGGGCAAAACGTTAGTGTTCGATACAAACGGTTAAGGACTGAAGGTATTCCAAGATAGGATTTGGGTACCTAAAATAGGAGGATAAGAGATCTTCTGATGGTGGAAGCTCACAAGACCATGTACTCAATTCATGTGACAAGCTAAAATTTATATCTTGTACAGCCATTCAATTCAATCAAAGTCAGACTCATTTCTGCTATCTTTTAAAATTGTTTAGGGTCTGTTTGAGTGTTCTAAGCCTAGTACATTCAAGGTTTGGGTTTAGGGATGAGTTAACTTAAGTTCATCGTGTTGCATTCGAGCCAAGAACTCCATCAAGAGGAGTTTACGTCTGTAAACATGATTTTACGGCCGTAAACTCAAGGTGGCCATGAACTCATGCCCTTATGTATGATATTCTTTCACTTATCTTCATTTCTCACCCTTCCAAGTCAAGAACACCCGAATTTTCTCTCAAGTATCATCAAGTATCATCATCTTGATCTTCAAAAATGTAAGTTATTCTTCCATTTGTTAGTAGATACCTTACTTAGTGTACTAAAACCCTTTCATTTCATCCATGAAATTCATCTTTTTGGGTTAGATCTTCATGATCATCATCTTTCACCAAGAACACCAAGAACACACATTTGTTCTTGGTGGTCGTGAACCCCTTCCAGCTTCCAAATCGTAAGTATCCTTTCCAAGAACAAAGGGGTTTACGGCTAAAGCATGTCCTTTGGCCGTAAACCCATATGAAGAACATCATTGACCGTAAACCCTCCTTATGATCTTCATTGACCGTAAACATCTTTGGTCGTAAACAAAAGCCTTTTGATGTGTTAGCCGTAAGCTCCCATGGCCGTAAACTCCCTTGGTTGTGACACCATCGCCTTGAACACCCTTGGGTGTCCGTAAACCCCCTTAGAACATTCATATGTGATTGTAACACATCAATCCAAGTGTTTCCTAGTCCCTAAGGTGGTTCTCTATCATGATTAGCTGTTATATACACTAATTATATACATATATGTGTCATTATACGCTTAATAGGGTCCTTTTGTGCTCGAGACTTCGCTTGACATTTAGCATCCTATATCGATCTTACATTCGGATCACTCACTACATGTGAGTTCGTACCCATAACTTACCTTTTAAATGATTTTAAATGCTTTTATAAGGGGAGGGGGAATACAAGTAGAAACATTATAGATATTATATCAATCACATGTGATTAATAAGTATTAAACAGATGGATCTCTTATACTTCAAAACTATGTTATCGAACAAACTATTTTAAAACATTTTATCAAACTCTTTTATATTCTAAACTCTTTATCAAACTCTTTTAAACTTATTTATTGTCAAAACCATGTCTATACAGATATAATTATATAAACAAGGTTGAAAGGGCTTAGGACTGATAACTCGATTTATTTCTTGTTCCTTGTTTGGTTGTGGACATAGGGTATCAGTTGCTTGTCCGAATGTCGTTTGGATCTTATATATATATATATATATATATATATATATATATATATATATATATATATATATATATATATCTGTGTGTGTGTGTGTATAGATATAATAGTTCTTACATTAGTTTGATGCCTTTGGGTAACAAAGGTATACAAACATACTCAGTCATTCAAACAACATTACTAGTAAACTATAATCTATATAGTTCAGGAGACTACTACTGACTATAATGAGAAACAGGGAGGAACATACTATACAAAGAAAACATACAATACACTAGAACAGATAGAGCATACTATACAACTACAAGAATACTATATCATAAATGTGAGCCACTACTTCATAGCTTGACAATATACTGATGTGTTACGTTTTGTAAGCAGAGTCTCCTAGAGGGAGAGCGTGAATTTGTGTATAGATCTATACTGGATTGACAATCATACACCTTGCTGCTAGCTACAGTGGGACCTGCAAGTCTATGGGTGACGAATGTCATACCGTTTCAACGTCTTCCAACGTCGTGTCTTACTAGTCGATCAAGCATGGTTACAACCTCGTCACATTTTACCATAATTAATAATTGGTTTAAGGTAGTTAGTACAACATTAGTTACTATATACAATACTATAGTACATCATTATTTTCCCCATTGCATTTAAATTGTGATCTTCTCACATAAACGGAAATGTAAACTATATTTTGGTAATGATAGTCATACTTGGGAAAAACACTAACTTTTACAAACAAAGAACATTTAGAACATTTGGGTCTTGGTAGAAGGCTACATTTCAAGTAGAAATATCGGATTTTCTAGGAGATACAAACATTTACTACAAACGCTTACAAACATTTACAAACAATTTCATCAAACTTATACAAACTTTAGACACTAAATACTTATGTACTCACCAGCTTAAATGCTGATCCTCTCTTTCAAAATAACTTGTATTCTCAGGTCACTAGTAGACAGGTACAGATGACAGGTTTTGAGAACACTGAGCACTTTCAGACTTGTCTTTTATTTCGATATATATATATATATATATATATATATATATATATATATATATATATATATATATATAGCACTTTCAGACTTGTCTTTTATTTCGATATATATATATATATATATATATATATATATATATGTATATATATATATATATATATATATATATATATATATATATATGGTGTCATGCAAATACATTCAGAACACACATGTATAAATTATACTATTAATGCAATGGATGATGTTGTTGCTTGTTTTACTATTATGCATTGTTATGATACTATACATGAAGTCCTCCACCCCGAATGTTTCTGCCAATTTAGTTTGGGGGTGTGTTATAGGTCATTATTTTGTGCTTTGAGTTAGGAAATCTTATGTATAGGTCTTCTTAAGTTCATGGTCATGTTTTGTTAATTTTATCAGTGTTTACGGTTGTGTATGTGTGTACTGCCGTAAACAGGTTTATGGTCTTAAACCTGTTTACGGCCAACTACCCCTATATATAGGGCTTGTCAGAATCATGTCAGGGTTGTTGACAAATCAAGAGATTGTCTCATAGTGTTTACGGCTCGAGTGTGTAACCAAGGTGTATTTGTCGTTTATTTGATGTATAACGTGTGCATGCTTGGATTAATCTTTCTTTTACTTCATTCTTGATTTGTTTGATTGCTATTTGTTTGATCACTGGTTCGGATTCTTAGTTTTAGGGACCTTAAAATTGGTAACAGAGCAATCCGGTGCCAAAAAAAATTCCAGTCGTGTTCACGGTTAAAAGATATTCAGGTTTTTCATTATTCAAGGCTTGATTCTACGTCTTCACAGCTAAAGGGTTCAAAACTGCTAGAAGGATTCATGTTTTTCATCACTTTTGGACGTTTACAGTTGAAACTGTTCAAGGGAGTACGACTGTAAACACCTTTCACGACCGTAAACTATTGATCTTTAAAGATAGTAAACTGCAAGACCTCAAAAGTCATAAACTTCGGATCTTCAAGGACCGAAAACTCATGTATGGCCGTAAACAAGCTTCCGGACGTACACCTCCAAATGTAAACTGATTACGATCGTAAACTCTTATCCGTAAACAGTATCTTTGATTTAACATTTGTTTAATTCTTGATTCTTCAAATTAATAATAAAATACTTAATAAATATCAGAAAATTGAAAAAATGGATTCACAAAATTCTCATCATGAACTCAATTCAGTTATGGGCACTACCACTCGCATACCCCGTTTTTTTTTTTCGGCTGAGGGGTTTCCGAAATGGAAGTATCATATGGAGAAATATATCAAGATGAAAGATTTCAAAATTTGGAGATGTTTTTTGAATGTCTACATCAGAATCACCATGACACTTCCGGATAAAACAATCATTGACAAGGCTATCGAAGAGTAAACTGATGAAGAATCGATAAGATTGAACAGCAGGAAAGAGCACTTGCTACCATTACTATGGCTCTTTCTCCTAAAATGGCCCATGGTTTTCGGGAATAAAAATCTTCAAAGACTCTGTGGGAAGCTTTGGGTGATGTATATGAAGGAAATGAGGATATGAAACTTGGCTCCTCAGTCATTTGCTGCTCCCCAGTCATCATTTATTGGTCCTCATTCATCCTTTGTTGTTGCTCAGTCATCATTTGCTGCTCCCTAACCTTATCCCCAAGTTGCTTCCTCTTTAAAGACGCATGCTCCAATTCCTGCTCAAATTCCTGCTTCCAAAGAGAATGAAGAGAACTTGGCTCTTGCAACTAGTCTTGTCAACTGTTATAATGCTTTTGTGGCAGGTAAACTACCTCCTCAATTGTCATTTTCTGATTTGGATCAAATTCATCTTGAAGATGTGGAGGAAATAGATATAACTTGGCAAATCGCTATGGCAGTATTCTGTGCAAAATAGTTCCCCAAGAAGACTGGCAAGAATAACTGGGGAATGAACGCAGAGAAGAAAGTGGGATTCAGCAAAACTAAACTCCATTGATTTAACTGTCACAAACGTGGCCATTTTTCCAGAGGTTGGCCAAAGCCTGACAGAAGAGAAAATCACAAAAGAACAGTGGTGTCAGTTGGAAACAATAGGGGAGCTACAACCAGTAACCAGACTGCAAACCTTGCCGTGGTAGCACAATCATTTGATTGGGATGACCAAATTCAAACCCTGAATATCTTAGGACCTGAAAATGCACAGCTTGCTCAAATCAACGACAGTGTAAAAGGAGAAGCTGAGATAGATCCAGAGGAGGAGATGATGAATCTACAGTTTGCCTTCATGGTTCAAAATACACCAGAGCCTGAAAATTTGAGGTCAGTGAAATCACTTGTTCTCCTTCTTGTATTAAAACTATCAATTTTTTACTTGAACAGACTGATTTAATGCGAAGAGAGATTGATGAACTTAAGTATGATGGATACCAACTGAGAAAAGGCCAAAAACCATTAAAAGACCAATTAGAGGCCAAATCAAATGACTATAAGAAATTATAATCTGATTATAGTGACAAGTATGTTCATTATAGATATCTTAAAAAGGATTTTGATGTTGCAACTCCTAAGCTTGACACATTGAAGACTCGTTTTGCAAATGCTGAGTTTAACTCACTACTAGAAAAACAGCCTTTTACGACGCTCATTGCGCATCGTAAAAGGCTCAGACGACGCACAAATGCGCGTCAAGGAAGGCCATGTCATAAAGAGAGATGTCGCGCTTTTGCGCATCGTCTATTTACGACGCGCATTTACAACGCTCATTTATGACGCGCAATTACGACGCGTGTTTACGAAACGCAATGCGTATCAAGTAAAGCCCTGTCATAAAGGAAGATGACACGCATTCACGTGTCATAACCTTACCACGCGCGTGTTAATGACACGCAATGCGTATCAAGAAATGCCATGTCATAAATGAAGACGACACGCATTTTTGCATATCGTAATTTTAAATGTTTTAAAAAAAATGTTATTTATAGATTTACCAATTTTCAAATTAAATTTGTATTTAGTGTCTCATAATAGAAAATAAAATATCATATAAAAAAATACAATCCATTGCATAAAATTTAATGTCATACAAATAATCGTTCCATGGAAAGATAAAACAAATCAATAGAATTTGTAACAAAAATGTACAAACTAATTAGATACAAAAAATACAATCCATTTCCCCTTTGCTTATTCAAGATTAACCTGCAAGTAGCTAACTAATCTTTACAAATTCACCCTTGTTCTAACCATTTTCTTAAATACTTTACAAACATAATTTATCCATAGTACCTTGACTATAGTTGCGGCCTTGTTTCTTCTTCTTCTTCTTCTGAACTCATCTCTGGCAACCATTTCTTTAAGCCTAGTCTGAATAAATACAACAGCTCCTTGTCACTTATGTGAAAAAGACAACCGGAGTGGCATACCTTCATAATAGCAACATCATACCTTCATAATAGCAACAATAAATTACTAGTTTGCCCATCCATCCAGAACGACTACACAAAACAATACACATGTTTCAGATGGCAACATAAGGGGTACTATTTTAGTCTTTTTAACAAAGTGGTGATATTGAATTGATACAAGTGTAGAAGGTTTATCTAGACCAACATTAAGAGCTGGAAAGTACATCCTATCACCAGATTCCACCTCAACGTTTCAATCCTGAACAATTAAGAAATTTAGATATTTACAAACATAAATAAAAATAAAAAATAAAAAATAAAAATACATGCAATTTACATGAGATGAAGATTGATATTTACTCTCTCTGATACAAACATGTTATACACTTCTGTAATAAATCCTCAAGCTTATATTTACTCTCTCTGATACAAACATGTTATACACTTAAAACTTTATATAGAAATATCTTTAACCAATGTATATAAAAATGTGTGGTTTTTAAATAATTTGATAATATAAACATGTAATTATGAAGCATTAAACAATATTGTGTTTTTCCTTTAAACCTTTTAAAAGATATATAAATGACATGAACTGAAGCTTGATGTTCATCAACAGTTATTCGAGGTTTCTTAATAGATACCATGTCAATCGAAAAACATATTATAGTAACAAGATAACATATAATTATATTTAACTAAGTAGAGAGAGAGAGAGAGAGAGAGAGAGAGAGAGACCCGGACTGCATTAAGGGGGACAATACAAACTGAATGAAAGTTGGCATCATTTGTTCCTTAGATGTCACTGCTTTCTTTTGCAACTTTAGTTCCTTAGATATCAACCTACAGTTTCAATTTCAAAATAAAAAACATATAAATAAATTATAGTAAAAATAATTTAATGATCATAAAAAAAATCTTTAATTATTACCTCATGTAGAGTAGGGGCATCATTTTTTCAATCTCCAGTAACAGCAATAACATGTCCTCCAGTTGTCCAGGTGAAAAGAAAGTTGGCATTCCATGCATTGACTGAAAAGCAACCTGTCTCTGGCAACTAACCCAAAGTTGATTGTATTGTTCACTGCGTTCTCTGAGTTCAGCTTGCAATGAGTGATTTGTATTTGACTACAAGGCATCCATCTCCTGAACACGTGCTATATTTTTCTATTATTTGTTAGCTAGTAAGCATATGTCATTATTCTATTGTTTTACCCTTTATAATTTAGATATGCAAAACCATCATTCCATTCCATTTATTAATGACACAAGTAATTTATAATCCTATTTGGTAGACGTTCCCGTCAATGGCTCCATTGCACTGCAAAATGCGTTACCAAACATGGGACCTCCTCCATCAGGAATACAGTAAGCATGGATTCCCCCTTAACCTTCTCATCCTTTAGCAATGCCACCATATGGATCACCAATGCCTTCTGGTACATCTTTTTCTTTTGTTTCGGTATATATAAAACATGGGTATTTTGGTCTTTTAATAAAAAAATGAAGAAAAAGATATAGAACCAAACCTGTTAAGTTACTATTATTATTGATCTGTTAAATGTGATCTATTGTAATATTGTGTCAGGACCATTCATGAGACAAACACCTCAAAACATCCCATCTCAACCTCAATCCAAGAATTTGACGGAAAAAAAAAACAGTATACTTAGCAATTATAAGTCGACTCTGATTGTACAAATTACAAATTGGTAAATCATTGCAAGTCGATGAAATATGATGCCTGTAATTGTACTATGAATCGATGGAAGAAAAGATTGACTGACCTGAGTTGCGAGTATGGATTTTCGTAGAACTTTTACGAGAAATCGCCTTTTATAATTAGGGTAAACGAACCGGGGTCCCCAAATTTCATCTCCTGAATAAGTAATTAATGTTAGCAGTGATTCATGATTAATTAGTAACTTATATTTCACAAGTTCTACAGTCTTCAACATGTTAAATGATTTTTTTTCTGGATATATAGAAGGAAGGTTAAAAGGAAAGCTTGGCCATATTTAGGGGTATTTTTGGTAAATAATCGTCACCATAGTGAATTTCTAGTAAAAAATCACAACTTATATTTCACAAGCTCTACACAATGTTCCTGGTCATGGCCATGTCCATTTTACTCCAGGAGGGTATTACTGTAATTTTGTGCAATATCATTAAAAGTGGACACTTTACTTAATTTTAAAAGACATTTAACAGAAGGCCACAAACCTGGAATGACAATGTTAGAGGCAATTTTAAAGAATGAGATTTCATTGACTCATTAAGTAGACTATTGACTGCTAATGGCCCAGTTATGGCCTTCAGGTAGAGAAGAAATGAAGCCATGAGCATAGGCTTATTTGGCTGCATCCGCCCATCCTTTGTTCCTTAATTTTCCCACTAAATAACATCATGTAATATGATTAAAAACAAAAACAATTATTATATTCAAGAATGATTATTAATTAGATATATAAGTACAAGTGTATGACAAAGGTAGTTCTCTCTTTTATATGCCTTATGTATTTGTCTAATAATGTGTGTTCTAATGAACTTATGTACAGGAGGGACGACATACCTGTGCAGTGCCATATCAAATATGTTCCCTGCAAATATTCCTCTGATCAAATTGAATGATGTAAATATGATACAAATGCACACAACACATATAATTGGTTTCAGGGATACCTGGTTGTGGGTTTTAGCATTTTCATATCACTTTTGTAGCTAAATGTATCACAAGAACCAAATATGCAAGAAACTAAAACCAGAAGGAAAAATAAATAAAGATTTCCATAGTTGTGCTCCCATACCATTTGTTGCAAATTACAGGGAGCAAAACTGTAATTTTGTCATGAAAAAGAGTAAATCAAAACCCTCTCCATATATAACATTTTAGGTCTAAATCGAATCAAAACAAACCAGCTAATAGAGAATTTAAAGATGGTCCAACACAATTTTCTGTTGAACCGTGTGGAAAGGAAAGCAACATATCTTAATCATCATAAAGCAGTCAAGTTGACAGCATGCAATTGCAGAGATACATAAATCACATGCTTAATGCTTTACTTGTAAAAACACATAACTCAACAGGTACTCAATAAAAGTTACTACTGATGTCACTTTAGTTTGGACTCAAACAAGCATCCTCTTCAGCTAAAACGATCTATAAGTCCTGAATGTTACTATGCATGATAACACATAACCATAATCTTGAGAACGTAAGAATACTTCGTAATATGAATATCCACATTTTCAAAATGGAATCATAATTTTTTAAGCTTGACTAATTTAGCTCAGTTTCACAAGGCAAATTGAAGTTTTCAAACTATGATCTGCATCAGGCAGAAAAAGATAAAATAAAATAAACCACAAAGCTAAAACAATCGAGAATTGAAGTACCTATGATTTAGCACCAGCGTATTTCTCAGCAGCATCTGAAGTCTGGCACCACAACGGCTGCATCTGAAGATTTGGAGTATATCATTCGCAAAGGCGTCGCAAGCTAGGGTAAAAAACTCGAACATCCATGTTAATTGATTTGACCCATTTCTTGATTTCAACATCGTTGTCGGCATCTTCTAGAGGTTTACTCGAATTATGTAACCCTAAAAAACCAAATCTCGAGAGGCTTTCTTCCAGAAACTCCCTCCAGCAGGTGCTGTAAGCAAGCGAGCATTCTTTTCCGTAGCCGGTAGCGACCATCCTTTTTGCGATTTCATGCAGATCGTTTATTATACTAGACGGAAGCGTGTCGATCATGATGTTATAGTCCGACACCGGATGATCCACCGGATTCTCCACATCATTGAATATGTCATCTTCATCATCATCAGAATCTAAGTAACCAACCAGCACCACCTCCGATAGCGTTATCGGAAGATTCAGCACCGCCATGTCCGATTAAGTCGCAAAGCCCTTAATCTCCATGTAAGTTTGACATAGGTATAATGTAACGAGCCCTAAATCATATTCTTGTGAGCATGAGGAGTCGGAGGTAAGAGGTCTCACCTCGGTGAGGTGAGATGAACTCGAGGTCGCCAGTGGGAAGAGTTGAGCGGAGGTCTCCGGAGGTAAGACGTGAGCGGAGTGAGCAGATGTAGCGATCCTTTTGAAAAAACCCTAAATCCCTTACGATTTTGTTTAAGATGAACAGTACGCGCAGTCTGAGGCCAGAGGAGGCAATGAGGATTGGAGGCGGTGGATGTGGGTAAGGGTCGGGGTGGAGATGAGGGAGAAGAAGCGGGGGTTTAAAAAATTTGGGGATTTCATTTTCCCTCTAAAGGGAGATGCGCGTTTCTTAAAAAAAAAATATATAAAGCGACATTCATAGAGGACGCACGTTTTAGATAAAGTGCCCTCCGTGTTTTTTATTTTTTTACAATAGACACTAATTTAAGGGCACGCAATAATGCGTGACTTAAATCCTTAATTTTTTTTTGAAGAAATAACACTTTTTTTAATGTCACTCTCTTTTGCGTACATAAATCAATGAGTGTCGTGGTTTGCACGTCGTAAAAGGCTATTTTTCTTGTAGTGACTTCCAAAAATTCGATGTGTCAAGTGAAAGAGTTGCAGCAATAATTGAACACAAAATGAAATGGAAGGACCAGAAACAAGTAAGAATAGGTTATGAGAGTGTCCCTCCCCCATTTAATCACAATTATATTGCTTCTCCATTAACTCAAGCTGAGATTGATCGTGAACCATTTATGGATTATGGTAAATTAAACGTTGAACATGCAACATAATGTAGTGCTAGGAATTTAGATACTAACGTTTCTACTTTCGAGGCAGATTCATCAGTAAGCCAAGAAAAATAGGAGAGTGGAAGAATTGAATCTCATAATGATTTTGTGTCAAAATTTGGTGTTCCTATTTCAAAAGATGATGAACTTGTTTTTTATGTTAATATTGATGTTTTACTTTGTGATGATGTGATGTCAAACATTAATACTTCACATAATTGTGGTGTTGTTTTTGTGAATCTACTTTGTGATGATGTGGTGTCAAACATTAATACTTCTGATAATTGTGTTGTTGTTTTTGTGAATCCTACTAAACCTAAATCTATCACTAGTGCATCCACCTCAACTACACCTGTCACACAACTTGAATCATGCACTTGCACTTTTGGAAATAGTAGGAAGGTCAATAAGAGCGTGAAAATTGTTAAAGGCAGTACCAGATCTTATGATAATAAACAAATTCGTTTTAACTGTGGGACTGCCGGTCATATTGCTCGAAATTGTTCCAACCGAATGTTTGTGAAATTTTCAACACCGAGGAAAGAAAATGAATCTCGAAGAAGGTACTTAATCAAAAAGTCCTTGAGATCTCATCTTTGTGAGGATGATCGAAAAATTCATAATAATAAGAAAAGGGCATATTCTAAACCGAACAAACATGTTTTCTACAAATCAGCCACAGGTGCTTTGCCGAAACCGACTATGGCTGAGCCAAGGTCAATTTCATCAAAGGGTGCATCTGGATCTTTGACTACTCGTAGACGAAAATTTAAATGCTCAAATAAGAAGAAAAATGTTCCTAATTCACTTGTGAATATTTTAAAACCTAACTACAAATGGTGACCAAATCTACAATTATCCGATCATGGTCATCCTCTAGAAGTGTATCCGATGTAAATTTGAAAAATAAAAAAGATAAATCTGTCAATGTCAAGGGTAGACCCAGGACTATATTGACCTGGGTTCCCAAAACTAAATAATCTCGCTTATTGTGCAGGAAGACCTGCGGAGGAATGTCGCCAAACCATGGTATGTCGACAGTGGTTGTTCCAGCCACATGACAGGAGACATCTCCCAACTGTACAACATTCAAAATTTTAATAGGGGGTACGTTTCCTTTGCGGGAGAAGATGGCGGAAAAATCATTCAGAAAGGAATAGTTTCAAGTGGAGTGTTGAGTTTGAGAATGTTAATTATGTGCCCATGTTGAAGCACAATTTCTTAAGTGTATCTCAGATTTGTGACAAGGGCTATTCGATGCATTTCACAGATAAAGAATGTCTAATTCTGAAGCCAGGCATTGCTATCCTAGATGAGTGGATTCTTGTTAAATCAAAACGGGATGGCAATGCATATATTATTGACATGAACAATAATATTCCTGAATAGGTCACTTGCCTTTTCTTAAAAGTTGCAGAGCACAATGCTATGTTGTAGCATTGAAGACTCGGACATGCCAACACAAAGAACTCGCATCGACTTGCTAAAAATGATATTGTGTGTGGGGTTCCTGTCAAATATTTCATCACATTTGAAAAGTGTGTGGCATGCGCCTAAGTAAAACATCACAGAAAGCCACACCTACCTAAACATGTCAATTCAATCAGCCAGGTGCTCCAATTGTTACATATGGACTTATTTGGTCCGGTCAACGTCCTCAACATCAACATAAATTTATATTGTCTGGTTGTGATCGATGATTTTTTCGCGATTCACGTGGGTCTTCTTCCTGTCCAACAAAGCTGGGGTTGCTGACTTGATTAAGAAGTCTATTGTGATGATAGAGAACCAAACCAACCAACGGGTAAAGGTGCTTAGAACTGACAACGGGACAAAATTCAAGAATGTTGTCCTTGATCATTTTTGTGCAGAAAAAAGGATTGTGCATCAATATAGTGCTGCTCACACATCGCAACAAAATGGTGTTGCTGAGCGTCGAAATCGAACATTAAAAGACGCTGCGAGGACGATGTTATGTGACTCCAAACTTCTAGTTTTCTTTTGGGCCGAGGCGATCAATACGACATGTTATGTCCAAAATCGTGTACTAATCAACAAAGCCCAGATAAAGACCCTGTACGAAATTATCTATGGTCACAAACCATCTGTTAGTCACTTCCGTATCTTTGGCTATCCTTGCAGCCTCCTTCATCTGGAATCCAACCCCAAATTCAATGCCAAATTTGATGATTGTTACTTTGTGGGGTATGCTACTCGCACGGCGTACAGGGTCTACAATAAGAAAACAAAGCAAATCGTAGAATCCTTTAACGTGCACTGGTTGGAGGAGAATGAGACGGATGCTAGAGTTGGTCCACATTGGTTATTTTACTATACATCTCTTTTCAAATCATTCAATGGGTTTTCAAATTATTTATCTGGTTCCAGTTCTGGTTTGAAGACTGTGATTGAAGGTGAAGACGAAGAAGTTGTCTACAGACCATCGATGGTGTCCTCTAAGACTCCCTCAGTGGATACATCTGTTCCAAGTAATTTGTCTGATTCTCAAAGTTAAGAAAACAATCCAGATGTTGATGCCACTCTTCTTACTCCTGATGAAAGAACTTTTATATCCACAGTGCTTTCGCTGCTACTCAAACGTTTATGAAACTTCACTTTCCCGATCCTATTGCTAACGAGTTCATGGCAGGCCCCTCTCACGATTCTAGAATGTGTAAGGTGGATCATTCAGCAGATGATGGATTTGTAAATATTCACAATCTTCCCGTAACACTCAATGATATCAGCCAGGAGCTACCTTCTAGAATTCAGCGCGATCACCCGATCGAAAACGTCATTGGTCAGCTGGGCGATGGTGTTCGAATGCGAAGTCAGAGTGGGGATGTAAATACATGTCTCTATTCTTGCTTCATATCTCAAATAGATCCAAAGAAATTTCAAATGGATTTGAATGAGCCCAGCTGGGTGGATGCTATGTATGAGGAATTGAATCAATTTGAGAAGCTTGGGGTTTGGAAGCTGGTTGAATTACCTAAGGGCAAGAAGTCACTCGACATGCGATGGGTCTATCGAAACAAGCAAGATGATTCAGGGGTTATTGTGCGAAATATGGCCCGATTGGTTGTATGTGGATTTCTTCAAATTGAGGGTCTTGACTATATCGAAGTTTTTGATGGGTTTTAGGCATAGCAAACAATCCTATGTGTGCATGCAACCCTAATTTGAGGATCTATGTTTTTCACTATTAGATATACAAGAATTGAACAAAAAAACTAGAAAACGCTAACGCTAGGAGGCACATGTAATTTTCGAAATTAACATATAATTAGGGTTAGGATACATACCTTGATTGTTATATTGTAATAACAATCAAATCCTTGAAGATCTTGAACTTTGGTAGCAAGCACCACAAGTGTCATGCCTCTAATGGCTCACAAACAAACCTAGCAACCACGGATTAATATGGAGAGATAAGGGAAGTGGAAAAGTCGGCTCTAAACCTCTCTTGGAGTGCCTTAGACGAAATCCAACCCTATAGGGGTTTATATAGGTGATAAGGAAGGTTTTGGATAAGGCAGGTGTATCTTAGATAACTCTAATCCATTAACTTCCTCCCTAAGGGTTCCAAGGCACCCTTAGAGCCCAAGGAAACCCTAGGACACTCTAGATTTCGTTCCCCACCTTTATGGGAGGTTCTAGAATGCTTCAATGCTCAACTTTTGAACATTGTCACCTTTAGTCCCTGCAGTTTCAATTAATTCCTTTAATCCTAAAATTAATTCCAAATTAATTTTTGATTAAATATTAATTAAACAATATGATTTCTAATCAATATATTATATCCATAATACATTAATAAATCATTTATCTTGATTTCAAATTAATTTATTAACCAAGTAATAAATTAATAAATCATTCTTCTCCCTCCAACAATTATCCTATTCCCTTGCGAGGTTTGAAGGCAACCGAAAAGGACATTGCTACTATCAATTCAAGTACCTACCAATTATAGTTATGGGCTTAGACACCTAATCCAACAGTTTTTGCTCTGGTAGCTCGCTTGGAGGTTATTTGCATCTTCGTTGCATATTCTTCTTACATGAACTTCACGGTTTACCAGATGGATGTCAAGACTGCCTTCTTGTACGGTGACGTGAAGGAAGAGATCTATGTTGATCAACCTCTTGGGTTTGTCAATTCAAAATTTCCAAATCACATCTAAAAGTTGAACAAAGCTTTATATGGGTTACACCAAGCTCCAAGGGCGTGGTATGCTACTCTTACGAAGCATTTTGTCGAGCATGGCCATTCACAGGGGACAATCGATCAAACCTTATTCATTAAGCATGTTGGTACCGATCAGATTCTCATTCAAATCTACGTCGATGATATCATTTTCGGGTCATCGAGTTCAAAGTAGTGCAAAGAGTTTGAAAACGTCATGAAGAAGAGGTTCGAAATAAGTTCTTTGGGGGAGATGACCATGTTTTCTGGGCTTCAGGTCAAACAAGAATCAACCGGAATTCTGCTACATCAAGCCAAGTATGTTGAAGATATGCTACAGAAGTTCGGGTTTCGAGATGCAAAACCTGCATTGATGCCAATGGCTGAGAGACCACTGCTAAGTCCAGATATTGAAGGCGAATCTGTAGATCAGACTGACTATAGATCAATGATCGGATCGTTGATGTATTTAACTGCAAGCAGGCCAGACATTATGTTTGTAGTTTGTCAATGCGCACGATACCAGGCTAACCCTAAACTTTCACATCTTATTGTTGTCAAAAGAATCTTTCGGTATCTCAAAGGCAACCCAAAATTGTGTCTTTGGTATCCGAAAAACTTTGAATTTGATTTATATGCTTTTGCTGACCGTAATTATGGAAGCTATGAGCTTGAAAGGAAATCCACGTCTGGGGGATGTCAATTTCTTGGTGATCAGCTGGTGTCATGGCAGTGCAAGAAACAGCATACCGTCTCCAACTCAACAGTAGATATGGAATATGTAGCCGCTTCTGCTTGTTGTTCTCAAGTTATCTGGATACAACATCAGCTCATGGATTACATTTTGAATTTTCTAGAAAACCCCATTTTTTGCGATAACGAGGCTACAATTCAAATTGATAAAAATCTTGTCCGACACTCAAAAACCGAGCACATCGATATCAAGCTGCATTTTATCAGAGATTGTTATGAGCGTTCGCTCATTCGGTTGGAACAAGTTCCCACTGCTGATAATGTGGCGGATCTGTTCACAAAATCTTTTAACAAAGCTCGATTTGATGTGGTTGTCGGATTTTTTTAAAATGATACGCTTTGAGGACTAATTTTTGTTTTTAGGTTATTTTAACTTTGCGCATTTAGTTTTCATTCACTCCCATGCGCAAATTTAGGGGGAGAATAAACAAAAACCAAAACAAAAAAAATTCAAAAATTTCAAAAATCCAAAAATATTTTGTTTATGTTTTATCTTTTTCAGAACATCTGAAAAACCCAAAAATATAGTGTGCTAACTTTGTTCTGTAGATGTTGTGATGGGAAGTGATATCAACACGTGTGATAACAGGCAATTAAAATCTGTGTAAAGTACCAAAGTTGAATATTCTAGGCTCTGTGTTCGATTCGTTGGTAGGCACGAGAGATTTAAATGGACTTGACTAGGTATAGATGAACTTAAGGAATCTAGTGACTTGAAAATTTTTGACCTAAATAGATCCGTTTAGCTTGACAATACGATGCTCGGATAGGTTGAGCAGGGAGATATACATGAGAATCTGCGGATTACATTAAATAATTGTATCTAGAACCATGGTTTAACTCTTCCTCGATGTATGGAGTCTGTCCTTAATCCTGATATTAAAGGGACGGCCAAGAAATTCCAATAAACTAGGTCTACAGAAGGTTATTTTCGTGTCTTCTTTCTGTCAGTCGTATGTTGCCTACTCTGTGTGATCGGAAGATTCGACCTGGGCTGCAACATATGCAACTCTGTGTATCTGCATATCCTTCTATGCTATTCTTTCTACCTGTTAACCATATGCTGTCTCATTTGCATGACTGATAAACCGACCTGGTACACATCATATGCACCATTCTACTTCTCAATCCCTATGAATGTGGTCAGTCATATGTTTCACCCTCTGCGTGATAGGAAGATCCAACCTTGGTGTACTGCATATGCATTCTAAATCTGTCTTCTCCCATAATAATTATCTGCTCACCTAGAGTAAGGAGTATCTCGGAAGTTCTTGATTATTGGGGTATATCAGGAAGCGGGAAACATGTTCTAGTATATTTAAAATCAAACAATTAATAGGTTGTCTGTAGATCTCACTGCTTAATTTAAGTGGACAACAATATTCTTGGTCGTCTTCAGATAAATGGTCCTTAGGAATTTTGTTAGAATTGCAATGTCACAATGTCTTGTCACTTGTAGTATGTCCTAATTTTGTCACAAATCTTTCGTGTTTAAGTGGACCACAATACCGGCGATCGGCCAAATCTATTCATGAAGGAGAATGTACTGATAAACGGATTCGCGCTGTCTAAGAATTTTGATCTCAATCTCACAATATACTATTAGCTTTGGTAAAAGTGAAATTAGTGTTAACTCATTATTAATTTCAATTTTATTTTTATTTTTATTTTGCTAAAAATTAAAAATTAAATTTTTTTTAGTTTTTCTTATTATTTTAGTTTAAATTTTTTTGGATTTTATTTTTATTTTATTTTTAAATCCTCAAAATGTATTGTTTTTAAAATAATTTGTGTTATTGGATTTGGAATTGAAGTGGTACAGTCCATGGGTTATGGATCGGGTCATGGATTCGGGTATATATGCTACAGTTTCCGGCTGAAAAACACTTTGTGCTCTATTTTGAATTTACGATCGTAAACTCATCCAAACCCTCTCATTGACTGTTCATCGATTCATCAAAAATTATGTCTAAATCTCAAAATTGATTGTTTGATCTTGTAGGTATGCACATTCTGGGCATCAGAAAGTTATTCTAACAGAAAAACAACTTTGAATCGAAGGCTTAATTGGAAAAACTGAACCGTCGGCGTTTACGACTATTGAAGGGCTTACGGTCGTAAACCCCTCATGTAGCCGAAAACTCAATTTTTTTGAGATATCCAAAATTAAATTGTCTATTGAGAAAAACATATACTTTATTGTTCAAATAATCTATTTTCTCATGTGGCTCGGTTCGTGTAGGTCAAAATGGTAGAACTTAAATTTGCAGAAAGTCATTATCTGGCGATCTTATTGGTTGACCCTCCTGTTGCACATGGTGAATTCAAGTCCATGATTCATGGCTTGAAGGAATGTTGTCTAGCTACCGCTCTATTCTGAATCCATCAGTTTATCAAAGTCTAATTAAAGAATTCTGGAAGTTTGCAGTAGTAAAGAAAGGGAATGATGGATCTATGTCTATTGAAGCTAATGTTAAAGGATGCAAGGTCACTGCAACAGAGCAAATTATCAGGGATGTTCTGAAAATTGAAGATCAATCAAGTTTTCCAACCGAGATCGAAGTGGACCAAGCTCAAGAACTCCTCAGTAAAAATGGGTTATGAAGGCGAATTTCCACCAACCCTAAAGAAGCTGTTACTACCATATTGGAGGTTTCTAGCTTATGTTTTTGTGAGCTGTATTTCAGGAAGAAGATCTGGTGCGGATGAAATCTCATTACGGAACACAGGAGCTATCGCCGCTCTTGCTGCATGACTTGACTTTAATTTCTCAGAGTTCATTCTGGATGAGCTCGTTCTGAATATCAAAGGAAAGACAAGAGACAAGTTTTTGATGTATCCTAGGTTTCTCCAAGTGATTATCAATGAGCAATTCCCGACAATCATTAAAGAAGGCGAACCTTATTACATGAAGTCCCTTGGACCAAACACCATTTGGCTATTTAAGAAAAACCGTAAGGGTAAAGTCACATTTCAAGGCAAATACACTCTAGTGAAGTTTGGCATGTTTTCTGATGTGAGTGAAGCATCTGGGTCTCACGAGTCTTCAATTCGTATGACAGTAGATGATGATGTGATAACAGTGTCAGACCATGAAGAAAAAAGAGTTCCTCCGGTTGCAATCGTGGCCGAGGAACATGATTTAGCGTCTGTGCTTGTGAAAAGTGACTGCTGTAAAAGTGAAGATGTTGATGCTGATGATAATGATGATGATGAAGGTCTTGATGATGAAGCTTCTATCTTTGGTGGTAATTTGTCTAAACATGATAATATAGAGCTTGACTTGGGTTTTGTAGACAAATATTGCCCTTCAAACGAGGACCTTGACTCGTTCTTTAACGATTTCGATGATGTTGTGCAACACACAACGGAGAAAGGGAGAGATAATATTCAAGAAGCAACGCTTCCGTTAGTTAATCAGACTGCCGGCACTTCTAATTTTATGGATTCAACTTCAAGGCTTCCTCCCCTGAATGTCGAAATTCCAACATCTGTGGTGTTTGTGAGTGATCCGCTTGTGAAACATACCTCCATGCCTTCATTGAAAAGAAGAATATTTGATCCAAGGGCAGGAGTACTGATTCAGGAACTGGCCCCAATAATTCAGCCCATAATCACTACATCAACCACGACTCCAACCATTACAATTGTATCTGATCATGATCGACCGAAAACCATTTTTAAAGCTGATATCTCTTCAGCTCCTAGGAGTGTCTCCCCTACAAGGCTTGTGAATGATATTTCCTCTGAAAGGCTTACCAAGTTCTTGGCAGAAAATGAAATAGACCTTCCCACGCGTGAAAAAGGTATATCTATAGGGGAAGGCAACTCGAAGGGGGCCAGACCCATCAAATCCAGAGCTAAGGGAGGGGATCACAATGCTCAAACAGAAAATAATCGAAAAGGATCTTCAAATTGAGAACCTTAATTCACGAATCTCTATGCTCGAAGATGAAATCTCTTTGAAGAATGATAAAATTTCAGATCTCCAGCAAGACAATGTTCAGAAAGCCAAAAAAAATTTCTGATCTCCAGCTCAACCTTGGTGCTCTATCAGCTCGTTACTTTGATTTGAAAATAGACTTATTGCTGAATTTGGTGACAATTTTATGTCAACAGCTAAACGCCCAAGTGTTTCTCAGATCCCTGAACCTGCCCCAGCTACTTCTCCAATTTTTGATCAGTCTGATAATGCGCCAGTCAGAACCACAACGGTTGTTGACCATTTCAAGAAGGAACCTGAACAAGCTCTGTCCCAACTCACAATTAAGCGAGGAAGGAGAACTGTCACATGTCAGAAAAGGGGAGGCTTGCTCTTCATGAAGAATTTCGGTCAAAATATTCGTGGTGATCAGCCTCAACTTACTGTGACTGACCTAAATAAGAAAAAGTTCTAGCATAAATATGGAGATCGATCAGGAATCCGCATGTGGGGTTTTCATGATAAAATCAGCTGCTGGCTAGTTAAAAGAAAGAGCAACATCGTGGAGTATTATAAGCATCAAAATGACTTTTCCTCGCTTGCCAAGGTGGATCTCGCTGAATTGTCTGCTACTCCTTTTTACAATCCCTCCAGTGATCTTCGGGCGACAGATTTCAAAAACTTCTTGAAAAATCAGGTGAGGATAGGATTCGATAAGATGAAGACTGTTGAATTCTTTTTGAAGACTGCTAAAGATGTATATGACACAGTCACCAAAAAGGCTATTAAAAATGTCATGTGGCCTTCAGCAAAGAAGTTGAAAAAGATACCAATCATCAAGAATTTTTGTGATGGTTCTTTATGCAATATGTTGTATTGGGTGTATTATGAAGCCACGGCCTCAGCGGTTATCAAGTTTAAAGATGGCATCTTCCGTCTAATTAATAAGAGGCATTTACTACAATTTGGTGAGAATTCATACTTTGGTAGTTCATCAAATAATTTGTGAGCAGGAAGTTTTAGAACTGGCTGCGAAAGAGTTCACGGGCATGATTTTTGAAATCATTAGCAAAGGAATGTAGTTGGGTGCGATGGGAAGATCTGATGTGTTGGTAATTGAAAAGAACTGAGCTCATGCTAGCCTCAAACCAAGAGGGAGTTTGATAGGTCATTATTTTGTGGTTTGGGCTAGGCAATCATATGTATAGATCTTATTAAGTTCATGGTCTCGTTTTGTTAATTTTATTAGTGTTTATGGTTGTGTATGTGTGTACGGCCGTAAACAGGTTTACGGACCGTAAACCTGTTTACGACCAACTACCCCTATATATAGGGATTGTCAGAATCATGTCAGGGTTGTTGATGAATCAAGATAGTGTCTCATAGTGTTTACGGCTCGAGTGTGTAACCAAGGTCTATTTGATGTTTATTTGATATAAAACGTGTGCATGCTTGGATTAATCTTTCTTCTACTTCATTCTTGATTTGTTCGATTGCTATTTGTTTCTTCACTGGTTCGAATTCTCAGTTTTAGGGACCTTACAGTGTGACAGATTGGTTTAAGAGCATTGTTTTATTGTAAATTGAGTATATCAACCCATAAAAGATATACATAATATAAATGCATCGGGATTAAAATACTCTGACCAAGAGTTTATACTTTTAAATAATAAAATATTTAACCAAAGTATACCAAGGTATTATGATTGTTGGACATCACAAGTAGGCTTGGGGACATATAATCAGATATGGGAGTGATATAGTCTGATCAACTATATCTTTCCGAGAAGTGATTAGCATGTGCCTAAGAATGGTTGTTGTGTAGCAACAAGTCTAAAAAGTTACCAACACTACTATAATGAAAACTTTAGAACATAATGTAAACGTGTTGCTATAATTACTTATTTGAGAACTAAAAGGTCTTTACTAGTAGGTCAATAGTTTCGGAGTGGATACGCTAAGGTTATATGTGACTAAGGTGTCATAGACTTAGAATCGGTGATCTTTGCTTTACTTCCTATTCCTTGTTTGGTTGTGGACTTAGAGTTAGGATCACTTATTCGAAGGTGTATTCTGTTTTGGTTACATATGACTGGTATGCACTGCGCAAGTATTGAAATAACTGGTAAGGATCATTCTATAATTATCTTAAGTAGTACGTCTATTAACTATCTCTTTTATCCCTATTCTCGCGTAGATAACATGGCTGGATTCCATCCCCCTGGAGGCCCGTACTTTCCCCACCAAGGCAATGGTGGATGGCTCGACGCAGAGCCAGAAGAGAATCAGGCAATCCCATTAGATTACGACACCGCAAAGAACTTTGCGGAGGATTCTGACTCCAAGCCAGAAGTCAATAATCTACCCCTGGGGGCTACTATCCCAAATCCTAACCCCGTTCGACTTTTCAAAGCCCGATGCTTCTGTGGGCAGAGACCTTGAGTAGGTGGAGCCGTAAGCAGGGTCAACCCTTTCCTTACAACGGAGACCGAAGCTTCTACAATCTGAGCAAGGGAGGCTTAGTAGATAGAGTCCTACCTCTCCTAGTTCGTAGGGTTGCTAGAATTAATGAGAAGGGTAGGCCATCCATCGATCGGGTCATGGAGGTTGATGCAGATGCAGGAGTCAATACAGTTCACATTCGCCGTCTAGATAGTGCTCATGGAAGAATCCCGAACTAGAATGCGACCCTCCAGAGAGAACTTACTGCAACCCAAGATGAAGTTAGGGAACTTCGAGCTTACCAGGCAACATTTGAAAGGCGCATGTTGGACATGGAGCGTCGTCTGGAAAACTCAAGGACTCATCCTAGCAGTTCTCGTTGCTACTGGAGTCTACTCTACTTTGTATTTTGGATGTATTTAGGTCTATGTATAGACTCTAGTATTAATTTCCCGCGTATTTTAAAAACCTTGGACTTTCAGTCTGCTAGGTCTCTATGCTGTCAAATTTTTCTTGTTATGGTTTGATGTAAGACCTACTTCTAGGTCATTTTCCCCGAACTTATTACATCATTAGTGTCAATATTATTGCAGACATCTAATCTTTTGGGAAATCTTTATCCAAATGCTTTCATCTTTCTATTGTTAGTTCTCTATTTCAATCATACTCTCGTCTGTTTTGTTGGGCAATGGCGATTTAGTCCATGGACCAATCTAATTATACTCACAATTGATTCTTACTATCGTCTTCATCTTTGTAAGCTTTTAGTTGAACAATGCCTCCATGGAGAGTGAGAAGGCATAATCCTCCGATAACTCCAACACAACCACCTCCTCCACAATACGATCCTATAGCTCTCCAAGCTGTGGTATCTGCCGCTGTAGCGGCAGCCTTAGCTCAATTCAGCGCTAGTGGTACTAGCGGGAGTGTTGCATCTGTGCAATCTACTCAAGGTGATGCTCCCCTGCGCTCTAGGGAGTATTCATATTAGGATTTCACAAATTTCAAGCCCAGGTCCTTTAACAGTACTGGCGGAATCATTGCCCTCTCGCACTGGTTCGAGAAGAAAGAGTTGATCTTTGAGATCTGCTCCTGTCCGGAAGGGAGAAAAGTTAAATTTGCTGCATGCACCTTCGCGGACAGACCCCTGATGTAGTGGAATAGCCATGTCAAGTCACTAACTCTAATAGTGTCTAATGTTATGGGCTGGGAAGCTCTAAATGAGCTCATGATTGAAGATTTCTGCCCGAGGGGCAAGGTTTAGAAACCTGAATAGGAACTCTAGAGCCTAACCATAAAGGGCTCCGTTATAGTTTCCTACACTTCCAGATTCAGCGATGTGGTGGCACTATGTCCGGGAATGGTCCCTACTAAGGGAAAGAAAATTGAGAAGTACATTTTGGGGATGATGCCTCCATTCCAGGGGAATGTCTTAGCTTCAAACCCCAAAACCTTCGACAGTGCCAAGCGGCTGGCACAGCGGCTCATTGATCATGGAGTTCGCATCCCGACAACGACAACAGCCTTGACTATCCCAAAACCATCCAAAGCCACTGAAAACAAACAGAAGTTCTAGGGTAACAAGAAGAACAAAGCGACATAGAACTCTGCCAAGAAGCAACAGGTCGTGGCTGTTCATGCTGTGATAACACCTACTGCTACTGCGCCAATGAAGCAGTATGCTAGGAGCTTGCCCAAGTGCAACAAGTACAACTTCCAGCATAATGGACCTGCCAGGAAATGCAGTGTTCTAACTGCAACAGGAAGGGTCACACTACCCGTTTATGCAAATCTCCGATAAGGCCAATCAACCTAGTCCCCGCCGTTGGGGTGGGCAGACTTGCTACGGATGTAGCGAGGTGGGTCACTACAAAAGGAACTGCCCGAAGGCATGGAATGTTGGCGGAGTAGGAAGAGTTTTGGCTATAGGCAACAAGGAAGAAGTAGCTGACCCTACAGTGGTCAGGGTACGATTCTCCTCGATAACTCTCATGCATACATAATGTTTGATAGTGGAGCCGAGAGGAGTTTCATGAACCAAAACTTTGCTCACTTACTTAAACAACAATCATGTGCACTAAAAGAACTATTCACTATAGAAATTGCTAATGGAAAGATTGAGAGCACTAGCAGTAAATACATAGGATGTACCCTAACTCGAGATAGCCATTCATTTCCAATCGACCTCATGTCGGTTTCAATTAAATGTTTCGATGTCATAATCAGCATGGATTGGTTGACTCTTCATCGTGCCAGCATCATGTGTTATGAGAAGGTCGTTCATCTTAATCTACCGGCTAACAAAACTCTAGTTATTTATTGTGAAAAACCCAGCACGAAACTTCGTATCATCTTGAGTATACAAGCCCAGAAGTACTTACGAAAGGAATGTCATGCATTCCTTACTCATGTTGTCGATATGAGCCAAGAGACTAAAGACATAAAGAACATCCCAGTAGTACGCGACTTTCCCAATATCTTTCCAGAAGAACTACCAGGACTGCCACCATAGTGTCAAGTCGAGTTCAGAATCGACTTCGTTCCAGGGGCTACCCCAGTAGCCAAATTGCCCTATCTTCTAGCACCAGCTGAGATGCAGGAGCTATCTGGTCAACTTAACAAACTGCTCAACAATGGATTTATTAGACCAAGCTTCTCACCTTGGGGAGCACCGGTCTTATTCGTGAAGAAGAAAGATGGATCGTTCCGTATGTGCATCGACTACAGAGAACTAAACAAGCTTACCGTAAAAGATCGGTACCCTCTACCTCACATAGACGATTTGTTCGACCAACTACAAGGGGCGAATTACTTTTCAAAGATTGATCTAAGATCCAGGTATCACCAGTTACGAGTGCTAGAGGAGGATGTTCCGAAGCCAGCCTTCAGAACTTATTATTGACACTACGAGTTTGTGGTGATGCCATTCGAATTGAAAAATGCACCCGCAATATTCATGGATTTAATGAATAGGGTGTATCGTCCTCAGTTGGATCAGTTCGTCATTGTATTCATCGATGACATACTTATCTACTCTCATAGTAAGGAGGATCATAGTAAACATCTACGATAGATCTTAGAAACACTACGGTCAGAGAAGCTCTACGCGAAGTTCTCAAAGTGCGAATTTTGGATCCAAAGAGTTGAATTCTTGGGTCACGTGGTTAATGAAGAAGGAATTCATGTGGACCCTTCCATAATTAAGGCCATTGAGAACTGGTCAGCACCGAAGAATACTACATAGATTCGTTAATTTTTAGGCCTCACTGGCTACTTTCGCAGGTTCATTCGGAACTTCTCTAGAATCGCGAAACCGCTTACTACATTGACCCAGAAAGGTGTGGCCTTCGACTGGGAAGAGAAACAAGAAAAAACGTTCCAAACGCTCAAGCGAGCCTTATGCAGCGCATCGATACTATCCCTCCTAAAAGGGATAGAAGACTTCGTGGTTTCTTACGATGCATCCAACCAAGGGCTCGGTTGTGTCCTCATGCAACGAGGTAAGGGCGTCGCATATGCCTCAAGATAGCTAAAGACACACGAGTTCAACTATACTACACACAATGTTGAGTTAGGAGCAGTGGTTTTTGCCCAAAAGATCTAGAGACACTACTTGTACGGTACAAAACGCACTATCTTTATAGACCACAAAAGCATGCAACATATATTCAACCAGAAGAAGCTCAATATGAGACAACGACGGTGGGTCGAGCTACTCAATGACTACGAATGAAAAATTCGTTATCATCCCTGTAAAGCTAACGTAGTATCTGACGCCCTAAGTAGGAAAGAATACTCTGGTCATAGAGTCAAATCATTGACTATGACTATCCATTCACATCTATCCACACAAATTAAGGAGACTTAGCTAGAAGCCTTGAAACCTGAAAATGTGGTGGGTGAATCCCTGAGAGGGATGGATAAAAACTTGGAAGTCAAGGATGGCGGAGCCTTATATCTCATCAACCGGATTTGGACACCGAAGCACGGTGGTTTCTGAGACTTGGTCATGACTGAAGCGCACAACACTCGATATTCCGTCCACCCAGGTTCAGATAAGATGTATCTTGACTATAAAAGCTATACTGGTGGCTTAACATGAAAGCAAAGATTCCTAACTTCGTGAGTAAGTGTCTTAATTGTGCCAAGGTTAAGGTCGAATACCAGAAACCCTCATGTTCACTACAACAACCGGAGATACCGGAATGGAAGTGGGAGCGGATCACGGTGGACTTCATAACCAAATTTCCCAAGACAACGGGTGGTCTCGATACCATTTGGGTAATTGTAAACAGGCTAACAAAGTATGCACACTTCCTGCCTATCAAAGAAACTAACAAGATGGGGAAACTCACAAGAACATACATTAGAGATATCGTATGACTGCATGGTGTTCCCATATCCATTATCTCTGATAGAGATAGTAGATTCACTTCAAGGTTCTGGCAGTCGCTACAAAGTTCCCTGGGAACTAGGTTGGACTTGAGTACAACCTACTATCCGCAAACTGACGAACAAAGTGAGAAGGCTATTCAAAATTTCGAAGATATGTTGTGATCCTGTGTGATAGAGTTTGGGAAGGCATGGGATACTCATTACCATGCAAATTAACATGGTGCCTTCATTGTAACGATCACCTATTCGATGTGCCGGTAAACCACACACGCTCCATCGAACTATGATAAACAATGAATCACCCTTTGCCACCTTCGCCTAGAACCAATTAGTGTGCCGGTAAACCAAACACGCTCCACTAACTTCTTAGCAAGGTGCAAAGTGTAATTTCATGGGATTGCATCAATTCACTTTTCCTAAAGTAACTAAGATTGGGAAATTTTAAGAAAACATGTAGTTACTTTGTATTTCTTATTATACTTTTAATGAGAGGATGAGGTTGCCCTATCCTACCTGTTCGGCTAACGACCCTCCACCGATCAAGCAAGCGGTGGGTGTGAGTGTACACTAAGGATGAGATTTAGAACCGGAAACCCGGATCGGAACCGGAATTGGACCGGACCCGGAACCGTTAGAACCGGAATATATAAAACCGGTTCCAGTTCCGAGTTTAAAAATTGGCTTTATCCGGGTTCCGGGTAATCCGGGTTTGGGTCCATCGGGTCCGGGTAAAACGGGTCTAAAAAGCGGAACCGGTGTTTGGAACCGGAACCACTTTTAGGGCCGGAACTGGTTTTTGTGAAACGTTTAAAAGATGCATATCTCATTCGTTTCAACTCCGATTGACATGCAGTTTTTTCCAACATGTAGTTTAGAGTTTGTACATGTTTTCAGACTATAAATTTGCCATTTTTAGTTTAATATTCATTGACTTACAGTCCCCCAAAGTCGAGATATCAAAGCTGGAAGTTTTTAATTTTTTTGTTTTTTTGTATTCGGTAAAAGTTTTAAAACATGCATATCTAATTCGTTTGAAGTCGGATTGATATGTGGTTTTTTGCAACCTGTAGTTCACAGTTTGTACATGATTTTAGACTTTAATTTTGTCATTTTTGGTTTAACATTCAATGATTTACAGTCCTCCAAATTCGGGATATCAAAACTGAAAATTTTCAACTTTTCAGCAATTTGTTTTTGTACTTTGTATTATGTGAAAATGTTAACACATGCATATCTCATTCGTTTAAAGTCGAATTGACATGCGGTTTTTTCCAGAGTGTATTTTAGAGTTTGTACATGATTTTAGACTATAATTTTGTTAATTTTAGTTTCTTATTCAATGAGTTACAATCCCCCAAAGTCGGGATATCAATATAAAAAATTTCAAAGTTTAATCCGCTAAGTAGTAAGTAATTACCAAAAAATTCCGGTTTTTCCGAGTTTTCCGGTTCTAAACCCACTTTATCCGGTTCCAACCTACCCACTTTATTGTTTCCGGGTTTTCCGGTTCTAGACCCACTTTACCCAGAACCGTACCCGGAACCGAATCGGAACCGGTTCCTATATACCGGTCCGGTTTCCGGTTCTACAAAATCCCATTAACCGGTTCCGGGTTTTCCGGGTCCGGGTCCATCCGGTCCGGGTTTGGACCCACTTTCATCCCTAGTGTACACCCATTAAGCGTCATTTAATAGGTCGCAACCTTATACTCACCTTATAGACCGGCTTCGTGAATGAGGCCTACTAACGGTAAGACTAGCATTTAAGTTATACATATATAGATATTAATCTTGTAATATTATATTAGTATAGGGTTGTATTTTAAACTTGTAAAATTCTAGGGTTTGAAATTTAAATTGTCTAAATTAAACTTTTAATCACAAAACATAAATTTCAAAACTTGAGGACACGTTTTAAATATTTAAAACATAAAGGATCAAATAACAAATAATTTAAATTAACAATTAATCACATAATTATCCATATTTGATTAATAATTATCATATAAGGAAATTAAATATTTTATTAATTGATAAATATCTTCAATTAGATCAAAAATATAGTCATATATATCATAAAATAGGATTAGGGTTGATCTAATATGATTAAGGTAAGTTTCCATAAGATAAATATCAAAAAATCCCGTTTTTAGCTAATCCTGATGCTCGGACTCGCCGAGTACCCACACTGGACTCGCCGAGTCAGGTCAACTCGCCGAGTCCACTATGGGACTCGCCGAGTCCACGACTCAGAAACAAAAAAATCGAATTTTGCAGTTAAGATTCAAACATTCAAGCATCAATTTAATAGAAACCAATCTAGGCTCTGATACCACTGATGGGTTTTGTACATAAGAACATTCCTAAGTGCGCATACAAACCTTAATGCTCGGATCTAGGTTTCTCTATTATACATGCTTTGAATCCAAGACTTCTAATGGCTAATTAGGTATAAGAACAACACAAAATCAGATTTAGAATCATACCTTGAAACACTTGTTTGATCTTCTTGTTCTTGGAGCTTTAGAGTTACAATTATCACTCCTCTAATGGCTTACAAACACCAACTTGCAAAGAGGATGATTTGAGAGAGAGGAGAGAGGAGGGAATTCGGCCAGGGGTTCTCTACTTTAGATGAAGTACCAATTTCCCTTTGCCATAGGGTCTATTTATACTTGTAGACTCCTTAAGGGTTACCACTTAAACCCTAATTGGATAATCTTCTCTTAAAGCAATCCATATCCATTCCTTAGATAACCTTGGACAATTTGAAGCTATCCATAGCTTCTAGAATCTGTCCACTATCTATCCAATATGGATTTACTGTCTAAAGTTTAACTATCAAACAATTGACAGTTTATACCCTCTTATTTAATTAATCTTCTTAAGTCACCAAATTAATACTAATTAATCTATGACTTATATTAATCAAATAACTATATTATTATTCCTTATAGTATTCTCATAATATATTAATAATATATATATTCTCTCATGATAAATCATCCTACCAAGTTGCTATGGTGAAGGCAACCCAAAAGGACCATATACAATCGGGTCAAATACTTGCCTAATATAGTTGCAGCCTTAGACACTATTCCAACAATTTAGCCAACTAAATACCAATAGGCTGATTAACAAAATTATTAATCCAAGTAATGACCTTGGAGTTATCAGTCTCCCAAGCATCAACTAACAAATCAAAATTCTCACCTTGAAGCACTGAGGGTTTGGCTTTAGTCCCAGTGATATAGCACTACATATTCTTCCCACGAAGGAAGTTCTTCATAACATAAGTCCAATACGTATAATTTTTTCTATCTAGACGAGTACCGATTAACTGAAGGGAAGCATCCTTTCCAATCATATTGGCAATGAATAAATAACGACAACAATAGTATAGCAATCTGAGAATGAGAGGAGTAACAAACTAACGGAAACAATCAATCCAACATCAAGAAAATGAACAACAACATTGAATTAACAACAACAAACGAATACCATCAAACAAACGAATATCACCAACGAAGAAACATCAACCAAATTTAACGAAACTGGTCTCGAAACTGCTATAGTAACGTATCAAATATCCTATCTGATATCATGATAACATTGTCATATGATTGTGATAGAGAAAAATTATAAGGTTTTAAATAAAAAACATAAAGGCTACAAAGAATAAAACGGATATAAATATTAGCTAAACAAAACCCTAAGGAGCTAAAGATTAAAGAACTGATAAACATGTAGGCTTATAATATATTATAATATATGACAATTGTATATGTCAATGTGGTATGGTTGTGGTGATGAGTTGGCGCTTAGGTGGTGGTAATTTTCATATGGCTAATGGCTATATGGTGAGTCAACCTCATGGCCTTAGTAGAAACAAATATCCAAAATAATAGCGCAAGTAAATACGATGCTTAATATTTACGGTGAATATGCTTAATAAACATTTAGATATAGTCGTATAGAACTTAAGGGTGTTAATACATGTACCAACCATATCATTCATAAAAAAGATCAAAACACATATTCAAACCAAACAATCGCGGGGGTAAACATAATTAGGCTTAAAAGGAATGAAATCTATTCGATCATGGTTATATTATCAGAAAGACTGTGTATATCGTCTCGTAGATCTTCTTTCCCGAAGACAATCATGTCAAGTTATCCTATAAAAATATCTTTTCCAAGCAACGTCACCAAGATTAATAATACTCCACTGCCATCTGCCGTCCGCCACTGCTCAACACACGGCAGAGTGTATTCAAGAAACAACCAAAGACGGCTAACAAATCCTCCGTCACGATTAGATTTGACTTGCATTATACCGTACGTACCTCAAGCATGCTTCCCTCCCTTTCCCTCTACTTTTTCTGACGTGGAATAAGCATGCGGATGCCACACCTTTGACCCAATAGCTGATTCAGCACCAGTCCACTCCACGTGGCACTACAATATAAAAGCCGTGTAGTGGTCAGAGGGATCAAACTACCTGTCTCCTAACATCCTGACAAAATGTGAGCCCCACTCTTTTTTATCATGACCCACACTTAGAACTAGCAAACAAGCTAAATATAAGCACCTTATACTTTGGATCTATGTGAAACCAAACCTATGAAAAGAATGAATTACCTTTTTCAATATATATATATATATATATATATATATATATATATATATATATATATATATATATATATATATATATATATATATATATATATATATATATATATATTCATTGAGGTACAGAATTTTAAGGTCCACGATCAAAATATTGTTATTATTATGTGATTGACATACTATGTGGGTTGTTATGTTATGGTTTATTACCTTTTTAAAAGAAATTAAATATGCTCCTACATTTTTTTTAATATCCATCTATATATGTTCAATTGTGATAAATATAATAAAATATTATTAATTTGAGGTAGAAAAATGAGTAGCACGTATAAGAAGATATATATATATATATATATATATATATATATATATATATATATATATATATATATATATATATATATATATATATATATATATATATATATATATATATATATATATATTTTCAGACCGAAATATGTGGGGTTAGTGAAGATTATGGGAAGATTTGAGGAGGCTAGTGATAATAATTAGAACATGAGAAGAGAGGGCATGTGAAGTACATAAAGAGTCTTGAAATGTACTCCAAGAAAAATGATAGTGGTGGTGGTAGTAGTAATTGTAACAGTTGGGGGGCAAATTGTGACGGAAGAGACATAAGATTGATTGAAAATTAATTTACCAAAATTGGAAGTTAATTAGGGGGGGTTATCTTGGTTGAATCACACACTTTCACTTTGCCATCTTCTGAAAGTTTTCATTACTGTGAGACAAAGCTATTACTTAGCATGCATCCATGCATACATTTTCTTCCTTTTTACTCCTCATTTCCACAATCCCGTAATTAATAAATAACCCTAATTGCCATTGTAATCTTAATTTCTATATTCATGACATCAAAGTCCAAAAATCATGAAAGATACTTTAACTATACAAAAGATTTCAAAAATACAGTACTAACACATTCCATGTTGGTGATGCTCTAAATGTAATTTTCTGTAAGGTTTAATGTTAGTTTTTTGGTGTATTCAACTATGATGTCGACATATAACAATCGTTGTTCGTATATAACTAGAGTCAAGTTATATATATATATATATATATATATATATATATATATATATATATATATATATATATATATATATATATATATAATTTTAGCGTCTATGGTATTAAAATGGATCAGCATATACCATACGGTAGCACTAAAACCATGTAAAAGGTATTATAAATATTTCAGATTTTTTATTTAAAGAATCTGAGTGCAACGGACCGTTTTCACAACTAAAATTTTCTATTTTAAATCAAAGTAAAACTGCTCATTTTTAGAATATAGTTAAGAAAAATCATTTGTCCCGGAGCACATTGTTGAAAATCAAAGTATTATAGTAAATAGAAAATCTTCATTGTTGTTGATGACTGTGGACAGTCACGTAATCGTCTTTCCGCATTCACCGATGATACATCAAACAATTGGGTAAACATGAAACTTAGAGAGTTTCCCAAAAATACCATACACAATAAATACATATATACAACATGTATATTGGGTGTGTTAGCATGTTGCCTTGACCGCACCTGTTCTCTGGGTTTGTTAGCCTACTGCCTCAACCCAACTGCTACCCGGGTTTATTGGCTTGTTCCCTCAACCCAACTGCTAGAATATGTCGACATATAAAAAATCAACAAATTAAGTAGGCACATAAATACGTGCAACTACCAATCATACAGGTAGCTCACTACCGCCTACTAGACCCCTCACATAAGTAATTAAGCCTACTGGTACTCTAACCATCAAGCTACTACTTTTGCATCGTAGCATATAAGGATATAAATATATCTAACAACTCACTACAGAGCAACAACATCCTAAACATTAGGATACATAACTGAATTAAGTGGGCTGATATTAGTGCCTTCTAACACCAAAACATGGTAGAATCTTAGTCAACAACCCGAATCCTTCAAGTTTGACTCAAAGTTAAACTGGTCAAAAAGTCAATGGTCAACGGTCAACAAATGTCAATGGTCAAAAGGTCAATTGCATCTCATAACGTGACAAGTATAGTCTCATGTTGTGGGCCACTAAAAGACAAAATAATCGAGACTATTTGATCCTCAAGGAGTTACAGGCATAGCCTCATGTTGTGAGATTTGTTTGAATGACATTTTGATGAAGAAACTTCTTAATCCATTAAGCTACTAATCCATCTTCTCCACAAGGTTTCCGAACATCATAAAGCTATAAAAATCAATGCTTAAGGTCTTGCATGTCCAATTCAATACTTGAGCTCAAATTAAGGCATGAATGAATAAAAAGGAGGTGAAAACTCTAGTATGAACTCAAACATCATCCAAACTTCAAATCCACTACATATAATCACCAGGGGACTTTAAGGACCCACAAAGTTGTTAACTTTATGGAGTCCCAACACTATAACTCATCTAACCATGGATAATCATGCATAAAACCTTAGATCTATCAATAAGAAATCACAAAGCTTGAATGTTGGTTACTCACAAAGGTCCATATATGTTGAAAGCAGATGCAAATGAGGCTTCCAAACCGGATATATGCTCTAAATGTGACCCTTTTTCTTCAAGCCACCAAAACACCACTAAAAGCTAAAATATCACAAGGAGATGCTAAGGTTAGGTTTTTTCTGTGTTTTAGGACTAAGGTGGTTGTAAATGAAACCTAAATTGAAGTTTATGGGGTTTAAATACGAAGGAAACACTAAAAGATCATGGACTTGGGCTGTTACGCATCTCACGTCGTGAACTCATTTAAATTAGCATTTTCTAATCACTTTTCACGTTGTCACCTCTCTATGGTCACATCGTGAAACCTGGTTTTACTCAAAAAGTCATGCCTTTGACTTCTTGAAGCCCTAAACCGATTCGTTTTGGAAACTGGGTGCTATTATGGGATGAGTTTTTTTTTTACATTTTTTTTAATTAAATTCGGTCATAAAAAGATTTTTGTTTAATTAACCTTGATCAATTTTGAAATTAACGGAAGAAAAAAATATATTTAATTCTAAAATGATTCTTAACAAAATACATTTCAATTTTTACAAAATGGATTTTCCTTAAAAGAATTCAATTTTTCATTTTGTGTTATTCCATTCTTCCATATTTGAGCATTCGTATCATTCTTGCATTTCATTATTTATTGTTCCATTGTTCCATTCTTAAGCCTTCACATCATATTTTTCCGCTTATTTATTTGTTATTTCACAAGAATGATAAAATGAAAAGAAGAAATGACATAAATTACAAGTGGAAACTCGAAATTCTTATAAGAATAAACTTAAATTACAAATGGAAACTTTAAATTCTTATAAGAATAAACTTAAATTGCAAATGGTAACTTGATATTCTGATAAGAATGGTAGAATGAATGGAAAAAAAAGAACATAAGAATAAACTTGAAATTCTTATAAGAATAAAGTTAAATTACATAAAAAAATGATGAATAATCTAGTCAATTCTGACCATTTTCAAAACACTATGGTTCATTCTTAAAAGAATACACATGTTATATCTTGATTTTTTAAAAGTTGTTCTTATTCTTGAAAGGAAGCATATTTTGTCATCTTGAAATTAGACATTAATGTTGTCTTTATCATCTCAAAATCGGACGACTTTGATTTGTTTGATGTTTATTTTTACCGGATCCCACAAAAGATTCATTCCTAAAACACCATTATGAGAATTACGAAGCACATACGAAAAATGAATGATAAATCTCAAATAAATGTGTGATGAAAAAACCAACATTTACCAAAATGCAAAATAAAGCAGCTAGTTACCTATGATACAAATTTATTATTCTTAATAATAATTTTCTGTTACAAATTAAAAGAATGCTAAAAGAAAAATGATGCTTTCAAACATGATTTTTTTTTTTTCTAAATGAAAATCGATTCTTGAAAAAAGAAATCAATATAAATCAAACCTTGGAAGTTGGCCTGATAAAATAGATTCTAATTCAAATTAGGTACTTTTTTCTAACAAATTATCAACATGTAATTTTGGATTTGTTAAAAGTTCTCGGCACAAAGTTTGTATATTAACTGATGTAAAGTCAATAGAAGTAGATACAAAACAGGAGATGAAGAAATCAATAGCAATACTAACATTACACTGATCTTAGGATGAGGTAGATTGGGACGGTGATTGTACATCAGGTGAGCATATCAGAAACATCGATAGAGAAGGAGGGAGCGGCCATCAAATTTAATTACGATTCATAGATAGACATAGTGTGGTGGTGATGGATTTTTGATGGCGCCAAAGGATGTAAATCTCCGTTGGTTTTTCTTGTGATATGTGCTTCAGACTCAACACAATCACTTGATGATTTCGGCTAGGTAGCATCCTGTAATCACTGCAATGAAGAGATAACGTCATTCGACGTCCAGAAGGTGGTCCCTAGGTGAAGCTCCAATGGTCTAGTTAGTATGTGTAAGAGAATAAAGTGATTAGAGTTTTGGAGAGTAATGAGGCGATCCCTTCATCTAGAGAATAAGGGTTCCTTTTATACATGTCGTTCTCTGCATATGATCCCAAAAGTGTTCTTTGTCCCATCTAGGTCGACAGGATGTGGAGTAGTCCCATTGGTGGATCGTGTACCACTAGTGGTCATCTTCTATTGGTGCAGAATAAACATAGAATAATTCCCTTGACACTAACCTTGTCATTCTGAGAAACGAACATCTGTTTTTTAGCTTGTTATGGACAAGAGATTGTCGTCAAGGATTAGACCTAGGCACGTGGGCGTCGAGCATCAAGGTCCCAGCACGAAAACGAGGGCCCAGGTCTGGACCTATAGCGAATCACAACCGTTAGCTCGATCTTCCGAAAGATAGCAATTTTGTTATCTTTAATACATTCCTAGTGGGATATCTTAACAAGTCCCCTAGGCTAGTAGATATCATCTTTGGCCTAGCATAGTTGAGTTGTTATAGGATTTATATGTACACATGTTCAGTGAAGATGAACTTGACGTACACTGATGTGACGGAGCCATCAGCGCAGATAGTTTCATTTGATATTCTCGCTTCGTATTTGAAACTTCCCTTATCAAGGATGAATTTCCTTTTACACTTCCCTTTCTTCAACTTCTTATGTCTTCTCTTTTCTTACCCTCGATTCTTTCCTATTCTTGAGCTAAGAGAAAATGGCGACACAACTATCTGAAATTGAGCCAACCCTAGATGAGTTTGAGGCTCTACAACCCCGGTTCGGTTTCACGCCTGAACATGGGGTACAATTTAACAGGAAAGGGGGGATCATTTCTCGACCACCAGAGGGCAATGTCAGATTTCCTATTCCGATCTTTGAGGCAGGTCTGATGCTGTCGAATACTGTTTTTTTTATGAAATCATGCTTCAATACGACTTCTCCTTGGATGACAGAAATTCCATTGCCGTCAACAAGATCGTGGGATTTGAACTACTTGTCAATCCCTTTGAGTGTTGCCTCAGTTCTGGGACTTCAACGCCTATTTCAACTCTTTCACCCAATCTAGCGTCTATACCTTTTTGCAAAGGTGATGCATCTAAGAGTTTATGATTAACAAGAAAGCTCCCAAGAAAAACTAGCAACACAAGTGGCTTTAGGTGAATCGCAACCTGGTTGGTTATGGCTACCCCCGCGTGATTGTCTATTTTGACCGATCACCCCAGATGTGGGGTGCTATCCTAACCGTTGCACAAGAATTGAGGGGTATCTGCTTCAAGGGGGAAGATTAAGAGGAATGCATCCTATCTGCAGCAGGGATGATGCGCCAGTTCTTCGTGGAGAAGGAAGGTAAGTACTCTTCTCCTCGCCCCTAATATATATATATATATATATATATATATATATATATATATATATATATATATATATATATATATATATATATATATATATATATATATATATATTGAGAGAACAGGTTTAACCAATTTGTTTATTGCTTGTCTTTGTATGTCTCGAAAGGATGTTGTCCTTTAAAACAGTTCTGCAGGGCAAGTATAAGGACAATATCTTGTATCGTGAGGTACCTCTAGTGGGGACCCTTCCACCGCTCATTAGCGTTGATTGAGTGATGTGTGTAAAACTCACTTAGTTTTAATCCTACTTTAATTATCAAATAACACACAAAAGGCAGTGAACCTATCAATTGTGGTATAGCTAAATAAGCAGGGTATCGAACACAGGGAACGGCAAATTAAATTAAAAACTAATTCTATCTAAGTTGATTAAGAAAATAGGGGTTTTTTTCTCTAGTTTTACAAGACTAGAAACTTACTAACTATAACTAATTAAAGACTAGAAAATGACAATTTAACTAGATTCAATAATGGGAAAGGAACTTCTGTTTAGTTCAACTCAGTTAACTTTATGGTTGATTTTAAGGTAATAGTGCAATGGATTAATTCTTTCGTTGGTTACCGATTCAAGTGATTAAGTTCATGTTCACTACCCTAATCCTTAGCAAATAAACTAACTCAAACAGTGGCCAATTGCTTAATTTAATTATATTTACTAGATTAATTATTTGGGTTAAGTTAGACTTGCAATAGCTAATTAATTTATTATTCTTAATTAACCTCTTGTTTGATGGTCATCTTACAAGCTTGCACATGAATTTACTCAATTCCTTATTAATCCTAGTTTCATATTCATTAATTCTAGACATATGGTATAGTGGTCACATATCATATGAGGTTGATAATCAATAGATGTTCATGCTAATCAATTATCTTCCTATTAACAGAAAATTAATTATCATTCATACACAAGGTTCTTTAGCAAGCTAAAATAACAATAATTCACCAACTTGGAATTAATCCTACCAATCAATCAAACCATATTGTCAACTTTGTATTCCCAAACAGAAGTCTAAAGAATTTAGTTCATAACTAGGGTAAATAACAGCAAACAAACAAGTTCAAGTTGCTTAATCATGTTGACAAAACAAAAGAAATAAGTAGAATGATGAAATTATGCCTTAATTATTCCCGGAATTGGATTCTAGCTTCCTTGGTCGACTTCTAGGGTTCTTCTGGCTTCTTATTCGCAGCTAAGCACTTCTGAAACTTCCCAGAATTCTCTTTTCTCGATTTGTGGAGTTATCTTTATATATGCGTTCTGACTCGTCGAGTCCCTCTCACATTCTTCGTATTACGATAACTATCTTGACTTCCGAATCATTATCCTTCTGATTCCGCGACCGGACTCATCGAGTCCATGCCCGACTCGACGAGTAGAAGCCTGTTTTTAGGTGTCTTCCTTCTTCATTCCACTCTTAACCGCTTCTCTTGCTTCCTTTCGCTTCCGAGCTACATCTTTGGACTGAAAAACATAATTTAACACTTTTAAGTACCTTTTGTCCATAATATGCAACAATTTAGCTAATATATGAATAAAAAACTATACTTAATACACACTAAATATGCACATATCATTGAGCCATGGCGCTTGGTGCACCATGTTGTCAAAGACGAGGGGTCTAGTCCTCAAGTTAACCCAGGTTTGGTGGATTCCCTTGTTGAGCGTGTTTTTATGATGATCCCCCGCCTCCAAATTTTGAAGATGAACCTATGAAGGAGGAGGAAGTTGGTGTAGGCTGGGTAACTACCAAGTGACAAATAGCTTGGGTAGACTTCCCACTTACTGGAGATGTTAGTTCTAGTAACATCGGAAATTGTCTTCGCAAGAGACGCAACATGGAATTATTGTTGGGGGAGTCCGATGTTTTGATTACCATCCCCGATAATGACACTTCATACCTATCGGAGGGGAAGGACACCGAGGCAACATAACTGCTTTTTGCACCAAAGGAAGAACGAAAGGATGTCACCGGAAGTTTATTTCCAAACTACCCCTGGCTTTTCTTTGTCCCCAATGAAAGGAAATGTTTTTTACAGGTGCTTCCCCTTCGACTTTAGTGGTTCCCGGCTTCTTTATCCCAGAGTGGACTCTTACTCGTGAGTCTCTACTTACGCAGCATTCGATTGCGTACGAATGGAGCCGGCATGCATTCCCTGCGGACACTATAGAAGCATTGGCGCTCCTTCTAACTCCCATATGGCTAAAAATTTGCAATATGTGGTGACCCAGGTTTCCCCTTACTTGGTGGCTGCATCCGGTTTCCTGCGTCATGTTATCTCGGATTTGGCGGATTTTACTATCATCAAGCTTGAGCGTGTTGAACTAAGGGAGAGAGTGTTGAGACTTAAGGCCTTGAAGCATAAGTTCTAGGAGTGTTATAAATTTCTAGCCGGGGAGAAGTCGTCTGTGGAAGAGTGTGTGATGGGTTTGGATGTAGAGGCGGAGTGCATGTCTCAGTAGGTTGAGAAAGAAGCAATTGAGGGGGAAGTGAAGCAACAAGGCGAGTAGTTGGATACAAAGGATTCGATGAGGAAAGTCTTGTAGGAGGATGTGGCTTTGCTTCTCCAGAAAGGCATCATTCATATGATTGACCCGATGATTAAGAGCGTTGAGTTGTCGTTGGGGGTCCGATGAATGAATGCGGTGTTCCTAGTTGTCGATGTAATGGGTGGAAAATAGGTGCTACGGGAGCAATTCACCACTGGTAAGTTTACCCATGGGGAGCTGAGTGCTACCATGTAGCAGACACAGGCGATGAATGCCTTTGTGAAAACTTTCATCGAGACAGACTTTTCTTTCTATCTTCTTTTTGGTGAGCTTGATATCGAAGGCCTTCTCCAATTATGCAGCTATCTTGGTGCTGAAGAGAACCAACCTAAAGGTAGCTCTTCGTCCTCCAGTTCTCTTGGTAGGTAATCATTTCCTTCCTCTTGGTCGTTTGATGTTTAAGAAACAAATTTAAACAATATTTGGTTTTTTGTATGGCCCTCCATGACTTTGCTTAGTCTGAGAAATGTCCGTGATAGTCTATAATATTGTGGTTTGAGCTAGGCTTTAATTTTGTATAGATCTGATTAGGGTGGAAGTGTATGTAATGCAGTGTAGTGGTTAAACTTGGAGTATGTGTGCAGCCTCACTCGTGTGTGCGGCCGCACACAGTGTTTGCGGCCGCACAAGCATGTATGGCTACACACTCGTGTGCTGGTGAAGGTACTATTTATAGGGGTTGGTTTGTGTCAGATTGTACTTGTTGCTGAACAGTGATGTATGTGTGTGTACTTTCAAAGTGTACCTAACATTTATGAGCAATAGATATGTGCATGCTTGATGTTATTTCTCTTATACTCCTTCTACACTCTAGTTTGATTGTTATTACTTCACTGATTACTGATTTGGATCTATAGTTTTGGGGACTAACAATTGGTATTAGAGCTAATTTGGTATTAATTGAAGTATTTTAGAGTGAGGTTGCAAAATTTCACTGTTTTTGAAGTGCATTTGTCTGATTTGATCAAAGAACTGCTGTTTGATTATTGTTTTCAATAGTTTGAAATCAAGTTTCATCAAAAATCTAGGAAAATTGTGTGTGTGGGTGACATTTTTAGTGTGTGCGGTTAATTGTTGAAGGTGTGCGGTTAGCTGTTGAAGATGTGCGTGTGCCGTTGAATTGTTTGAAGGTGTGTTGTTAAGGTGTGTAAGGTTGAGTGTGCTGTTAAGTGTGTGCGGTTGGGTTTGCTGTTAAGTTATGTGTGTTGTTAAGTGTGTGCGGTTACACTTACTAAATTGAATTCGAGGACTGTTGAGTGTGCTGCTTAGTGTGCGGTTGGAGTTGCGGTTAAGTATAAAATTGTGTGTGCGGTTAAGGGTAATTTTGTGTGCGGCTATACTTTGTGTGTGCGGTAACAATCATTTAAGTTTTTCAACATGGAATCTCAAAGCATGATTGCTCATCAAGATTTGGATGCAATTATGGAAACAACTACTCGAATTCCCCGATTGTTGTCAGCAGAAGGATTTCCTGAATGGAAATATCGAATTGAAAAGTATATCAAGATGCAAGATTTCAAAATTTGTAGAAGTATTTTAAGAGGTCCAATTCGGATTACATCAACTCTAGAAGATGGCCCTGTAATTGACAAACAGGTTGAAAACTACACTGATGATGACTTTGAAAGAGTTGAGGAACAAGAAAAGGCACTCGCTACACTCACCATGGCATTGTCTCTTGAGATTGCTCAAGGATTTTGTGAATACACATCAGCAAATGCATTGTGGGAAGCTCTTATAGAAGTCTACGAAGGAAATGAAGACATGAAGCAAAGCCGACAAGACATGCTCCGACAAAAATTCAACATGTTCAACTACGTCTTGGGAGAAACACTGGAAAGTCAATTGCAAAGGTTTATCACACTAACCACTGAAATGAGCTCTGATGGTGTGATGGTTACAAGGTCCGACATCAACAAAAAGCTGCTAAATTTTCTTCCAAAATCCTGGGACATGAATGTCTCAGTGATTAAAAAGACTAAAGACCTAAACCGATTGAGCTTAGCCGAAACAATGGCAATCATCAAAGCTTCTGATCTTGATGCTAAACAAAGAGAAATCAACCATGTCAACTCGTACTCTACAACTAATCTTGGAATTCAAAACAACAACACTGCTTTCTCAAGCTTTACCACTCATCCACATTCTCAAGTTCATGTTCCTCAAGTTCAACCTTATGAAACCCATCAAACATTACCATACAACATACCTCAAATGCAACAAACTCAAGTCCCTTAATCTCAAAACATATCTCAAGTTGGTTCTTCCACAACTGTTTTAGTTCAAACTCATGGAATTGGTTATGAAAGTTCATCTGCAAGTGAAAAGGAGGAAGATATGGCTCTCGCTACTGGATTAGTGAACTGTTGCAATGCCTTTGTGGCTGGAGAGCTCTCTCCACAACTCTCATTCATTGACCTCGACCAAATCCATCGTGAGGATGTGGAAGAGATGGACATTACTTGGAAAATGGCAATGGCAGTATTCAGGGCTAAACAATTCTCCAAGAAAACAGGAAAGAAAAATTGGGGTGTAAATTCTGACAAGAAAATGGGATTCAGTAAAGGAAAGTTGCGTTGTTACAATTGTCATGAACCTAAACACTTTGCAAGGGAATGTCCAAAATCCGATCGATGAGAGAACTCTGAAAGAACCATGGTGCCAGTGACTTATGTTCACAACAACAACAAAGGATCATCTTCAAACAATCAGTCCACAAACTTGGCAATGGTGGCCCAATCTTTTAGCTGGGAAGATCAAATTCAAGTCCTAAACATTTTAGGACCTGAAAAGTCACATCTTGCTCAAATCAAGGATGAAGTTGAAGAAGAAACAGAGGCAGATCCAAAAGAAGAGATGATGAATCTTCAGTTTGCATTCATGGTGCAAACTACTCCAGAACCGGTTAAAACTGAGGTTAGTGAATTTGGATGTTCTTAGTCTTGTATTAAAACTGTTAAATTTTTGAGAGATCAAATTGAGATAATCAAAAGAGAGAACAAGGACCTGAAATATGAGGGATACACACTTAGGAAAAATCAAAAGCCCTTATAGACTCAATTAGAAAACAAAACAAAGGACTTTAAAAAATTGCAAGAGGATTACAGCAACAAATGTGAGAACTATAATCATCTCAAAAGAAAATTTGTTGCTGTAACCGCGGAACTTGACACATTGAAAAATCATTTTGAAAATGCTGAATTTAATTTCAAAAAATACGATGGGTCAAGTGAAACAATTGCAAAAATTATCAAAGGTCAAATACACTGGAGAGATATCACTCATGGTAATCAAATAAAAGTTGGACTAGGATTTGAGAGTGTCCCCCCTCCCTTCAATCATAACTACACTGCTATTCCCTTGTCTCAAGAAGAAATTGACAGAGAACCTCACATGGTATACGGAAAGTCGGCTTCTGAGCAGACAATACAATTTAATCATGAGAATTTTCTTACTAACATTTCTATCTTAAGTGTAGATATATTAGTAGTTCTGGGGAGCATGAAGATGAAACGTTTGAGTCAAATAATCCTGTGTCTAAGTTTGGTTTTAATTTCTGTGATGAGTCTGTGTCAAAATCAAACACTAATGTTTTTGTGTCTGGTGGTGTATTATTTCAGTACGATAATTTTGTTAATGATGGTGTTGTTTATGATAAAACTGCTAACTCTGATTTGAATGTCTCTACACCTTCCACATCTGCTTCAAAATCCTGTGATGGTTATTGCAAGTGTGGAAGTGTTACATATAAAAAAAGAAAGAATCAATCTGTCGATACTAGTGCCAAAACCATTGATAATAAACAAATATGTTTTAACTGTGGCACTGCTGGACACATTGCAAGAAATTGTATGAACCAGATGTTTGTTTCTCATACAACAAAAAGAGGAGAGAACGAATTTCGGGGACGATCTTTAACTAGAAAAACACCCAGAACTTGTTCTCGAAATGGTGACTTGAACACAAATCCAATCAAGAAAATGGTAAATTCTCAAAAGAATAAACCAGTTTTTCGTAAATTCAACAATAGTTTGCCAAAATCAACTCAGGCTAAGCCTAAGTCGAATTTGTCGAAGAGCAGGACCGGATCTTCAAACTCTTTGAGTAGAAAATCCACCGGCTCGAAGCAAACTAACAAAATTTCAAAACCTAACTTTCAGTGGATTCCAAAATTAACTTCAGATCAGTCACCATTAACCTCTAAATCAAATGAAAATAAAGAGTCAAATGGAACATCTATGAAAGGAAAGGGTCAACCCAGGATTGTGATGACCTGGGTCCCCAAAACTAAATGATTCTGCTCATCATGCAGGGACAGTTACGGAGGAATGTCGTCAGACCCTGGTATGTCGACAGCAGCTGCTCCTAGCACATGACTAGAGACATATCCTAACTACACAACATTCAAACTCTTAATGGATGATATGTTTCCTTTACGGGCGGAAAGGGCAAAAAAATAACTCAAAAAGGAACTGTTTCAAATGGTGTACTGAATTTTGAAAATGTTAACTTTGCTCCTGAACTTAAACACAACTTACTAAGCGTATCCCAGATTTGCGACAATGGTTACTCCACTCATTTCACAGATAATGAGTGTCTGATCTTAAAGCCAGGCGTTGTCATTCCGGATGATTGGATTCTTGTAAAATCTATGCAGGATGGGAATGCCTACATTATAGACATGAACAGCAACATCCCCGACGAAGTCACTTGTCTTTTCTCCAAAGCTTCTGAACAAAATGCAATGTTGTGGCATCGTCGTCTCAGTCAAGCTAATGCAAAGAACCTGAATTGGATTGCAAAGAACGAACTGGTCTGAGGAATACCTGTCAAAGATTTCATTACATTTGAAAAATGTGTTTCTTGCGCTCAAGGAAAACATCATCAGAAACCACACTTTCCAAAGCAAATTAACTCCATTAGTCATGTGCTCGAGTTGTTACATATGGATTTATTTGGTCCAGTTAATGTTCTCAGTATCAATCGCAAATCATACTACCTCGTTGTAATAGACGATTACTCTTGGTTTACTTGGGTTTTCTTTCTGTCTAACAAAATTGGGATCGCTGACCTCGTCAAAATATTCATTGTGATGATAAAAAATCAGACTAACAATCAAGTGAAAGCGCTGCGTACTGATAATGGAATAGAGTTCAAGAACGCAATTCTTGACCATTTTTGCGCTGAGAGTAGGATTGTGCGTCAGTTCAGTTCTGTTCGAACACCTCAGCAAAACAGGGTTGCCGAACGCAGGAATCGAACTCTTAAAGATGCCGCAAGGACGATGCTCTGTGATTCCAAACTTCCTGTGTTCTTTTGGGCGGAGGCGATTAACACGGCGTGCTATGTTCAAAATCGCGTGCTGATCAACAAATCCAAAGTGAAGATACCATACAAAATTCTATACAGACACAAGCCATCTGTCATCCATTTCCGAGTATTTAGCTGCCCTTGCACCCTTCTCTACTTGGAATCAAACCCCAAATTCAACGCAAAAGCTGATGACTGTTACTTTGTTGGATATACTGCTCGAACTACCTACAGGGTTTACAACAAGAAAAAAAATAGATAGTACAATCTTTCGATGTTCGTTGGCTCGAAGAAAATGATACAGATGAAAGAGTAGGCCCCGATTGGCTATTTGACTACACATCTCTTTTCAAATCATTCAATGTGTCCTCAGATGATCAAACAGGATCTTCGTCAAATTCAAAGATTACTATTGAAGATGAAGAAGGCGAAGTTGTCTACCGACCACCACTGGTTTCTTCTGATCCTCCAATGGTGCCCTCTTTTCACACTGATTCTTCTGAGTCTTCTCCTCAACGACTTTCTCCTGATGCTGCTGCTACTCCTCTAACTCCATTTGAAAGAGAGTTCATGAGCCACGAGACTTCCGTTGTAACTTCAAATCTGATGGAACTTCTCTTTTCGTAAAGTATTGATGAATAGTTTGTAGCAGATTCTATGACCGAACCTTGTTCATCTACTATGGATCACACAGCAAATGATGGAGCGGTTAACATTCATACTCTTCCAGTCTCTGTCAATGATATCAGCTACGAGATCCCTGCACACGTTCAGCGCGATCATCCAATAGAGAACGTCATTGGCCAGTTGGGCGACGGTGTTCAAACGCGAAGTTAGAGTGGAGATATTAATATGTGTCTCTACTCTTGCTTTATTTCTCAGATTGAGCCCACAAATGTCGAAATGGCTCTGAATGAGCCCAGCTGGGTTGACGTCATGCATGAGGAACTTAACCAATTCGAAAAACTCGGGGTTTGGAAGTTGGTGGAGCTGCCAAAAGGAAAGAAATCTCTTCACACCAGATGGGTCTTTCGGAATAAGCAAGACAACTCAGGCGCCATTGTACGCAACAAGGCGAGATTAGTGGTTCACGGGTTTCGACAAGTTGAGGATCTTGATTATACAGAAGTTTATGCTCCGGTCGTTCTCTTGGAAGCCATTCGTATCTTCCTTGCATATGCTTCCTATATGAACTTCACTGTATACCAAATGGACATCAAGATGGCTTTCTTGTACGACAAGGTCAAGGAGGAGATTTACGTTGACCAACCACCCGGTTTCGTAAATTCAAAGCTTCCCAACCATGTTTACAAGTTAGAAAAAGCTCTGTATGGGCTGCATCAAGCTCCTCGAGCTTGGTATGCTACCCTAACTCAGCAGTTGCTCAACCACGGCTATTCCCGATGTACCATTGTTCAAACCTTATTTATCAAACATGTTGGTCCGGATCAAATTCTTATTCAAATCTATGTGGACGAAATTATTTTCGGGTCGACAAGCCAACAACTTTGCAAAGAGTTCGAAGCAGTGATGACGAAGCGGTTCGAGATGAGTTCGCTTGGGGAAATGACCACGTTTCTGGGGCTTCAGGTCCAACAATCTTCAACCGGAATCCTTATTCACCAAGCCAAGTATGTGGATGATGTGTTGGAGAAGTTCGGGTTCCAAGATGCGAAACTTGCTCTTACACCCAAGGCGGAAAGACCTCTTCTGACCTCTGATCTTGAAGGTGAATCCGTAGATCAGAAACACTATCGATCAATAATTGGATCACTCATGTATCTGACTGCCAGTCGCCTAGATGTAATGTTTGCGATCTGTCAATGTGATCGCTACCGGGCTAATCCTAAACTCTCTCATTTACTTGCTGTTAAACGGATTTTTCAGTACCTCAAAGGTTGCCCAGAACTGGGTCTTTGGTATCCGAAAAATCCAGAATTTGACCTTTACGCTTTTGTAGACATCAACTATGGTGGGTGTGAGCTTGACTGAAAATCGACTTCAGGAGGATGCCAATTTCTGGAAGATATATTGGTCTCATGGCAGTGCAAGAAGCTGCATACCGTTTCCACCTCAATAGCAGAAGCGGCGTATGTTGTCATGTCTGCATGTTGTTCTTAAGTCATCTGGATCCAACATCAGCTGTTGGACTACGGTTTGAATTTTCAAGAAACCCCTCTTTTCTGTGATAATGAGGTTGCGATCCAAATTGCGAAAAACCCGATCCAGCACTCAAAAACCAAGCACATCGACATCAAAATTCATTTTATCACAGAATGTTATGAGCGTTCACTCATTCGGCTAGAACACGTACGCTCTGATAATAATGTAGCAGATCTGTTCACCAAGCCGTTTAACAAAGCTCGATTCGATGTGCTAGTTAATTTTCTGAAAATGATCTGTTTTGAGGATTTTTTTTTTGTATTTAGTTTAGGATAAATTTGCGCAATTTCTTTTCCTTTATTTTATGCACAAATTTAGGGGGAGAAAAATCAAAAATCCAAAAACATTAAAAATTAGAATATACAAAAACAATAGAAAATTAGAAAATCCAAAAACATTAGAAAATTAAAAATTTAATATATATATATATATATATATATATATATATATGTGTGTGTGTGTGTGTGTGTGTGTGTTCCATGATATGATTTGGGAAGTGATATCAACAAGTGATAACAGGCAATCTGGATCTGTGTAAAATACCAAAGCTGAATTGTCTAGGCTCGGTATTCGATGTGCTGGTAGGCACGAAAAATTTAATGGACTTGACTAGGCAAAAATGAACCTAAGAAATCAAGTGACTTGACAAATCTTGACCTAGATAGATCCGTTTAGCCTGACAATACGATGCTCGAATATTTTGAGTAGGGAGATATACATGAGAATACCGAAGTCACATTAAAGAACCCGTATCTAGAACTGTGGTTTTACTTTTCCTCGATGTACGGATTCTGTCCTTAATTCCGGTATTGACGGGGCGACTGGGGAATTCCGATAAAGTAGGTCTGTAAAAAATTATTTTCTTTCTTTCTTACTGTTAATCATATGATGCCTCCTCTACGTGATTGGAAGAGATCTGACCTGGACTGCAATATACGCAAATCTATTTCTCTAAATATTATATCTATGAAAATCTTCTTATCTGTTAGTCATATGTTGTCTCCTTTGTGGGATTATCAATCCGACCTGGTACACAGCAAATGCAACCTTCTACTTCTCAATCCCTCTAAAAACTATAATTAATAATAATCTGAATCTATCCTCTTTATGAATAATAGTCTGCTTACCTAAAGTAAGGAGTATCTCGGAAGTTCTTGATTATTGGGGTATATCAGGAAGCGGGAAACATGTTCTAGTACATCTAAAATTGAACAATTATAGATTGTCTGTAGATCTCGCTGCTCAATTTAGGTGGACAACAATATCCTTGGTCGTCGTCAGATAGACGGTCCTTAGGAATTTTTATCTAGTAACATAGGGTCAATATGTCTTGTCACTTATAGCATGTCCAAAATTTGTCACAAAAATTTTCGTGTTAAATGGACTTCCGGCGATCGACCAGATCTATTCATGAAGGAGATCGAATTGATAAATGAACAACGATTGTCTAACAACTTTGATCCCTCATCTCAAAAGGTTAAAACAATTTATAGGATTAAAATTAAATTTAATATTTGTGGTTATTAGTATTTCCAATTTATTTTATTTTAGTCTATTTTTATTTTTATTTTTATCTTAGTTTTAAGTTTACTTTTAGTTTTTATTTTTTAAAATCCTTAGGAATAATAAATTTTAGACTTTTAATCATCAAAATGGTTTGTTCTTGAAAAATACTTGAGTATGGGTATCGTTTTTTTATTATTAAAAAGTTGAGGAGGAGAAAATGAATTTTTTTTGAGTATATAAAGGGTGTGTGCGGTGTAAAATTTACCGGCACTGTTTCCATTTTTTATTTTCTCAACCGCACACGGCTCTCTCTCTCTCTCTCTCTCTCTCTCTCTCTCTCTAAAACTTTGAATATTCCATCAAATCTCTTGAAATCGAAGCACATTTCTGGTAAATCTCATGAAGATGACTCTCATAACAAATTTTTCATGAAAAATCAATCATTGTTTGCTGTTTGATCGAAGGAACAAATGTTTCATCTGGAAGTGCGACCACCCAAAGTGTGTACGGCCGCACACGGGTGTGTGCGGCTGAACCATGTACGGCTACATTGAATTGTGAACGGCTGAGCGTGTACGGCTACGGTAGCACACTTGCACGTGTGCGGCTGTGTGAACTTTCATGTGTGGTTGTAGAATCTCCGTTATAATCAAAATCGTTTGTGCCCTAATGATTGCTTGTGTTTCTTTTCAGATGAAGATGGGAGACCTGGAATTTGCCAAGGTTCACAACTCTGCTATTTTCCTTGAAGATCCTCCTACAGCTCACAATGATTTAAAGTTCATTGTTGATGGTTTGAAGAAGTGTTGCATGGTCCATGCATTAGCAACCTGTCCTGCAATTTACCAAAGCCTGATCAAAGACTTTTGGAGAAGCGCAGTTGTGAAGAAGGACAACAAGGATGGAAAATTCATTGAAGCTACAATTGAAGGAAAGAAAGTTCAAGTGTCAGAGAATATCATTCGGGAATCACTCCAGATCGATGACAGATCAAAATTCTCCATGGAAATTAATATTCATCAAATCCAGGATATTTTAGACCATATGGGGTACGAGGGAACTTTTCCCCCTACTATCAAGAAATTGCTTCCTCCTTGTTAGAAGTATCTAGCTTATGTGTTTGTGAGTTGTATTTCTGGCAGGAGATCCGGTGCAAATGAAATCTCCTCAACTAACACTGGAGCAATCAGAACCTTGGCTTCAGGAGTTGAGTTCAACTTATCGAAGTTTATAATGAATGAGTTGGTTCTAAATCTCGAGGGGAATAAGAGAGATAAAATCCGTTGGTTCTGCAAATCATCTTCAATGTTATGCATCCCGAGCTGCGAAGAGGAAACAAAACTTTGGATCTTAAATCCGTTGGTCCAAGTGCTTTTCGGCTAATGAAACAAAAGAGAGGTGGAAAATTCATCTTTGAAGGAAAGTTCCCCTTGATCAAATTCGGAATTTTTGAAGAAAATGATCGGTCGGAATCGGAAGATCAATCCATCCCTACGGAGTCTGAAGACATTGTGCATTCAACCTCTGAACCAGAATTTGAGGAAATTCATGATTCTCCTACATCCACAGTGGTGGAGGAACATGATTATCATATGGAGGATGAAACTAAATCTACTCATGAGGATGATGATGATGATGATCTCTATGGTGATGTACAATTTTTGAAGGAAATTGACTTCACAGGGTTTAGTGATGATATCCCGACAAACATTGATCTTGATCTTAATGATGAAGAATTTGGTCCTCTTCTAGGATTCCTCAACGGCTTCCTTATTAAAGTCAATGAAGTTGCTCTTCGGCAACCAAGACTAGGGAATAAGGAAATGATCTCAAAATTCTGCTCTCCACATCCAAGCCCATGGAGGATGCGTAAAGTCAAGGAGATGTGATGTCAGAGATTCCTCCCTCTGTGTCAACTATCTCAACATCTGCTCTAATTGTTCCTGATTCAGCTCAGCCCCATACCTCTCAGTCTTCTATGGAAACAAGTCAATCAATTATGAGTCTGGAGGTACCCATTGTGGGCAATGCACATCATGTTTTCTCCACTGTCACTGCTACTACTGCTTACTCTCCAATACAATCTGATGAAGGCCCGAGTACTATGTTTGAGACAGGCGGCTCATCATCCATTCCAGAATATTCTCCCACCAAACCTTCATTAGATTAAGCTTCAATAAGACTGGCTAAACACCTGGCCCAACACAGCCCAACCTCTTCTCGTGGCAAAAGAATATTATTTAGAGATGAGCACACAGGTGATGATAAATCTTCTTCGTCTGATCTTCGAGAAGAAATTGGAGTGCTTTGAGAGGAACTAATTGAGAAGACCATTCAGATGGATCAACTCACTTCTTACATTGAAGAGCTTAGAGCAAAGGATGAGGAGAAGACAAAACAGATTAAAGATCTACAGAAGAATCTTGGTTCAGTGACTGCTAGCTACTTCAATCTAAAGAACGTTCTGTATGACGCATTTGGTGAAAAAGTCAAAGCCCTTTTTCATTAGCCACACGGAATCGATGATCCTCCCATAGCCCCCACAGAGTCTATCTTTGAAGACTTTCCAGTCGATCCACCTGCTCCTAGAACAACCTCTGTTGTCAAAAGATTTGAAAAGGAGCTAGAAGGAAGCAGAGCCCGAATAATAATCAAACAGGGAAAGAGAACCGTAACAGCCAACAAAAGCGAAGGGTTACTCTTCATGAAGAATTCAAATGAGAATCGCAAAGCCAAAGACCCTGTGCTAACAGTTACTGATCTCAAGAAAAGAAAATTTGGTGATGATTACGGAGATAGATCGGGAATTCGAATGTGGGCCTTTGATCCTGAAACAAATTTGTGGGTTGTGAAAAGGAACTCAGGAAATCATGAGTATTACTAGAGCACCCATGATTTTAACTCATGGACCAAAGTGGATCTTTATGAACTATTGAGAGCCCAATTCCATAATCCCTCGGAAGATCCTAGTGCCTCTAACTTCAAAAGATTTCTTTACAAACAGGTCAAGGAAAACTTTCCAATGATGAAGACTGCAAGAGCCTTGTACCGAAAAGACAAAGAAATTCTAGATCCAGAATCAGGCGAGCCTATGAAAATAATACTTTGGCCTGCGACTAAATAGCAGAAGGAAATTCCTATCCATCAACACTTCCATGAGGGATATCTTGATAAAATGGAATTATGGGCTTACGACGATGAAACTGCCACTACTGCTATAAAATTCAAGGATCGAGAACAAGTATTGAGGTTGATAAGTGCTAAAGATTTTCTTCGGTTCAGGGAAAGGGATATCTGCACTCTGTCTCATCACCAGATTATATGTAGAAAAGAGGTTATGGAGGCGGCTGCTAAAGAGTTTACTGCAATGGTCGCCACAATCATTAACGGAAGAATGTGGATGGGCTCCATGGCAAGATCAGATCTAAAGCTATTTGAAAATCCAGCTGAATGAAGATCAAGTCTATGCTAGCCTCAAACCAAGGGGGAGATTGATAGTCTATAATATTATGGTTTGAGCTAGGCATTAATTTTGTATAGATCTGATTAGGATGGAAGTGTATGTAATGCAGTGTAGTGGTTAAACTTGGAGTATGTCTGTAGCCTCACTCGTGTGTGCGGCCACACACAGTGTGTGTGGCCTCACACGCGTGTATGACTGCACACTCGTGTGCTGGTGAAGGTACTATTTATAGGATCTGGTTTGTTTCAGATTGTACTTGTTGCTGAACTGTGACGTATGTGTGTGTACTTTCAAGGTGTACCTGACATTTATGAGCAATAGATGTGTGCATGCTTGATGTTATTTCTCTTCTACTCCATCTACACTCTATTTTGATTGTTATTACTTCACTGATTACTAATTTGGATCTATAGTTTTGGGGACTAACAGTCCGACAAACAATAGTTTTACTGATCATGCTTATATTATGGCTGGCTTTGTTTTAAAGCTTCTTTGTTTTTTATCCCAGGTGATTTATGTTGGCCATTATACGTTTGAATTCTTCTCAAAGATTAGTGTTGGTATTTGAGGTAGCATGTTTTATGGTTTATTTCCACTGAAAATTTTGTGTGTTTGCCTTAGGAATTTGTAGTGTGGTTCCCATTTGGTTGGTAAGTTTTTAGGACTCAAAGAATAATATCTTTTCATTGATGAGAGTTGCTCAATTTTAGCCGTAATAATTTGGCTTTGGCTCCGGAGCTCACTCTATTGAATTTAGGCCTCATCCTTCTTTTGAGTTATGGGCTTGTATTTTTAGGTTGAGGCTTTGGCTAAACTTTTCATGTAAACCTTGACTATTTCATCTTTTTATTAAGGTACTCCTTTTTAGTAAGGAGCTCGCTCTATTGAATTCAGGTCACGTCCTTCTTTTGAGTCATAGGCCTGTATTTTTAGGTCGAGGCTTTGGCTAACCATTCACATGAACCTTGATTGGTTCATTTTTTAGTAAGGTACTCCTTTTTAGTAAGGTTTTGCAGATACCTTTTCAAGACTTTGTTCTAAGTCTTGGGCCTAAGAGATTTGCACTCTGGCCAAGTCATCTAAGTCAAGCTGAGAAAGTCACCCCATGGCATTTAAGACTTACATATTTTTTATATCAAGGGAAAGGTTGTGAGCCTTTGAAGCCTTTTTTTATGTCACACCCCCGGTTGGTGGCAGAAATGTCGGGCGGTGGGAACGTGGGGACATTTGATCGACGCATGCATATATATATATATATATATATATATATATATATATATATATATATATATATATATATATATATATAACATAAAACAAATGTATATCACAAACATTACTTTTATCTATTATTAATTATTATGGGATTACATTGTTTGAAAGACAAGCACACAACCTAACGTAACTAGAAATGATAAACAAACGGAACTAAACTCCAACAAGCTTCTTTGAAGACCTCTTCAAGCTCTGCATAACATTCCTCCGCACTCATCTCCCTGAGAACACATGTACTTTTTGAAAACATCAACATAATGCTGGTGAATCATTATTCTTTTAGAAAAAACCTTTCATAAAATATTTTATCAACCCTATCTTACTATCTTTTTACGACGTCTAACGATCCTATTTTATTATCTTTTCAGGATATCTTATTAATCCTAATTAACTATCTTTGTAGGATAACCAACAACCCTAACATATTTTATCTACCATTCTAAGGTGTCCCTAATAGTATTCGGATCTCCAAGGTTTTTATAATGTATTACCATGAGCCCCCAAAATCGACGTAGTTTCACTAATAATTTGCATCGCCACGATGCTTCATCAGACGTCGAATAGTGAACAATAATAAAGTTATCCTGCTGGGATTGTAGCTAGAAATCTCAAGTGGAGTGTCAATCCCCTTATAGATCTATACATATACTTCTAGCTCTCACAAGATCTCGATTTATAGGTACTGCGGAATGCCAAATTTAATCAAGGCCTTTGGATGAATATTAACAGCTCACTAACGCGTTAACCTTAGGTATTTATCTTTTATCTTTTATCTTTTGTCCTTCCTAGGGATTTCCTATAACTATCACAAAATAAATCTTTTATCTTATATTTGATAATTATAAATTTTGATCCCATAATTATTTTGTATATATAAGTATTCATATATATATATATATATATATATATATATATATATATATATATATATATATACATATATATATATATATATATATATATATATATACACCCTAGTTATGGTTATTTGAAAATATGATATTTAGGTAGAACAACAGTTAGATACTGTGCATATCCCTATATTTAACCAACATAACTTATAGGTTCTATGTTATCCTAGAAATTTGACCACTATAACATCTAGGTATTATCTCTTCATAGGTTATTGGGCATCATAAATCTTAGGCATAATATCATAGCTTACATCTAGGCATATTATCTATAGCTATATTATCCTAAGGCTTTAAGCTTTATAAAATGATTTGATATTTATAGACATAAATATATTTGATAAAAACATTTGATAATCATGTATTCCCCCCTCCCTCCCTCGGTAAACATTTAAAATAGTGAAATAGAGGTTGTGAACTCACCTTAGTTGCATGAAACCTTTGATGTAGGGTTGAATCAAACTTAGGAACCTGGGGACCACTCCAAGGGAAGAAGCTTTAGAAAATGAAAAGAGAGTGAGGGATGAAGGTGTGCATAAGTGTTCTGAAGAAAAGATTTTGTAAAAACCGTAACTTCTTCATGTGAGCTCCGATCGAATCCTTTTTTATGTCTATGTGATGATCTAAATAAGTACTACAATTTTACTTTAGGTTACGTTAGCTAGTTTTGACTTTCATTTTTGTACCTAACAGGGTAAAAATAAATGATTTAAAAAAATTATCTCTGTCTCTCTCTCTCTCTCTCTCTCTCTCATACGGATTGTGTTTTCAGCAAACTTCGTCCTATGTTTATATCTTCAGGAGTAATATGAAACTCCTTTTTGCACTTCTAGTAAAAAATCAATCAATGTTTAAGTACCGTTTTGACCTAATTAATATTAGTTAAGTGGTTGATTTCTATACGTATATATAATCCGTAACTCTTTCCTTTTGATTCGGATTTTTATGAATCTCATATCATTGAGATCACGTTAGCAAGTACTATCCATGTATGTTAACCAAGTTAGAATATGATACAACTTTTCAGATGCTAATTTTTTAGCCCAATGGATGTTTTTTGTAAATAAATGTAATGGTAAATTTGATTCTTATTATCTTAAAATTGAATGTTACAATACTAAGCTATTACATCTATTTTCCTGCTCTTTCCTAAACGGTGATCAGTGATAGAATCCTCTTGGTTGGCACAGTTCATGTCATTGGCAAAGGTAATGGTCCTTTGAATTAGATTGACATGTTTAAAGAAATGTTATGAGCCTTGAAAGCGTATGGTTGCATCCTTGCATCGATTTCTCTAAAGTGACGTGGATGATCACTGTTGGATTAGGTGTATAAGCCCATAATTGTAATTGGGATGTACTTGATTTGATAGTAGCGTGGTCCTTTTGGGTTGCCTACACCATAGCAACTTGACAGGATGAGTTTGGAGAAAGAGGTTATTTAATGATTTATTTATATATTATAAGAATAATATATTAATTAGAAATATATATTATTTAATTACTATTTAATTAGAAATTAATTTGGTATTAATTTTGGGATTAAAGAAACTGATTCAAAGTATGGGGATTGGTTATGGAAATCATTGATAGTTGCAAATTGGGCTGATAGAGTCCTTTGAAAGGGAGTGGACGAAATATATAGTAGGTCCTATAGAATTTGTGCAAGGCCTTCTAGAAGGAGTGTCCATGGTATGCTTGGAGCCTTAGTAATGATTAGGGTTTCCACCTGAAAACCCTAGCAACCACAGCTATATAAGGAACCCTAAATCTCTCAAAATCAGCCACTGCTCACAAGAAGAAGCCCTAGCTGATTTCTACCCTCTCTCTCACTCATCCTTTGCTATTGGTGTTTGTGACTCCATTATAGGTGCAACACTTAGGGCACTAAAGCACTCAAGAGTCAAGATCATCCGTATAATCCTTGTTATTACTATATAACAAGCAAGGTAACATTCTTACCCAAGTTTCATATTGACTTTTGAAAAATGTATGCTAGTATTAGGGTTATTGCTTTGGAATTTCTATTTTCATGTGAAACTATAGAAAAACAAAGATCCAAAGCAATTAGGGTTGCATGATCACATAGGATATTGTTATGCTCAAAACCATTAGTGGTATCAAAGCCTAGAATGTTTTTACATTATATTTTTGCAATAGTGATTTGTCCAAACCTAAAACTAAGCAGATTCACAATCTGCTTGATGAACTTGACAAGTTCTATGAGGAACTCGACTAGTTAGATGAAGTCGACTAGTCCGTGCCTTGACTTGACGAGTTGGCTCATCTGTTAGCTGATTTTCAGATTTTTTTTTTATCTATTTTGGATTAGGATAATTACCATAATTCATTTTAATCACCATAAATTGAATTTGTTGAATGGGAATCTGATTTCTTTATCAAAATAAATGGATTTGGTTAAATTTAAGATAATGACTAAATTACATGACTAATTCAATTATATAAAATTTGATCTAGTAATTTTGAAAAATTTCACATTGCACCGTTTAAGTTTTGAAATTTAAAATTCAATTAAAAGGTTAATTTTGAAATATTAAATACTAAAACCCTATTATTTGAAAAGTCTAAAACACACCATTATACTATTATAATATTAAAAGTTTAATTTATATATATATATATATATATATATATATATATATATATATATATATATATATATATATATATATATATATATATATATATATATATATATATATAAAAGATGAGTAAGTCTTACCGTTAGTAGGCCTCATTCGCTAAGTTGGTCTATAAGGGGTGTTTAAGGAAGCGACCTATAAAATGACCGCTATTGGGTGTCCATTATTACGAACCGCACTCTCCACTAGTGGAGGGTGGTTAGCCGAACGGGTTGGATAGGACATTAATTATCTCATTAATAAGTATAATGACAAATATAAAGTAACTATATATTTTTATAAATTCCTAATCTTAGTTACTATAGGAAAATGTGAATTTGATGCTAATCCATGAAATTGCACTTTGCACTTTGCCAAGTCGTTAGTGGAGCTTGTGTGATTAAGTGGCACATTAAGTAGGTGGTAAATGACAACGAGTGTACCAAGCTAATTTGCGTGGTTATTCACACCTTGTTTGGGATCCTCGGTATCCCAATCACAAACTTGAAGGGCATAATAAAGATTAAACATGCCATTGAAAAGTTCAGTGAATCTCAAAAAGATCTAGGAATTTCATGTAATAAGACCTAATTTATTTCAATTTTGTTTTTCGTGGTGGAATTGGTAAATCGTCATTTACCTACCTTCAAATAATTTACAATTGGATTACGGCATCCCTCTTCCGAATTGTGAATTATTGTGTTGCGTGCTAGCCTTAATATTTAGCTTTGGGTGTTATATTGAGGATTCCATATCTAATCAGAACATGTCCTTGTTATTTTGTAGATGTCTTCTTCAAACAATGTTTTCGGCTCCTCAAACAACAACAACTCCTCCAACACTTTCTCGCTCTTGAGCATCTGCGCGAAGGTGACATTTAATGGGTCAAATTTCAATGATTGGATCCGCAACATCTGAATGGCCTTGCAATTCGAAGACAAAGAGTATGTCCTCGACAAGGAGCTAAATGATATTGATAAGTCCACATCAACTCACGAAGAAATTTCTGAGCATAAGGCCCATGTCAAAGACACGACCAAAGTGTCGTGCATCATGGTTGCCACTATGAATCCCGAACTGCAGTGTTTCTATGAAGACTATTGGCCTTACGAGATGTTTCAGGACTTGATGGAAAAGTACTATCAAAAAGCGCGTCAAGAGAGGTACGAAATAGTCACACAATTCATCACGACCAAGATGAAGGATAGAGAGTTCATAACGACCCACCTGTAATGTATGCAGAGATATGTGGATCGTCTACGTAAGCTAAACGTGAACTTTGATGAAGAGTTGGATATTGACATAGTCGTCCACTCTTTACCTCACTGCTATGATCAGTTTAAAATAGCTTATCATTTCAGCAAGGACGAAGTCACCATGAGCAAACTTCGAGGTCTACTGAGAGCTGCTGCAAGTGGTTTGAAAGGGAAAAGTATCATTTCCACTCCTGCTGTTGCTACACCTATCCTAGCCATTGGAGAAGGAAAAAGGAAAAAGGAAAGCTCCCTTTAAATCGAACCGGAAAGGAAAGTCCAATGAAGGGTCCACTAGTGGATCCAAAGCACAATCCAGTTCTACGCCTCCCTCTTCAGATCCGAAGGAAGCAACATGCTTCTATTGCCAAGACAAGGGGAATTAGAAGAGAAGCTTCCCAAAGTAGTTGCAAGACATCAAGGATGGGAAGATAAAGCCCACCTTTACAGATATTTATTTTATTCTATCTAAAAACTCATCACATGGTAGTTCTTGGTTCCTTGATACAAGATATGGTTTTCACATTTTTTCTGATTTGCAGGGGATAAGAATAAGTAGGGATGTGGAGCAAGGGATGATGAACATAATAATAGGAAATAGGAAATCGTGGCTTGTTACCAAGATTGGAGTTTACTCTTTAGTTCTTAGTAGTGGGTTAGGTTTAGATTTGACTGATTATTACTACTCGTCAGGAATAACGAGGAATATTGTTTCTTTTCATGGTTTGTATAGACACAGATTTAGATTTTCATTTAATAATGAAATTGGTTCTATTAATGCTTACAAGAATGGTCTGTTTTATTTTGAAGCATTGCCTTGTAATGGTGTATATGAAATTGTGATGGTTGTAGATAACTTTGGAAATAATGTATTGCATATTGATTCGTATAATGGTTTAGACAAGGAATACTTATGGCATTGTCGTCTTGGACATGTCAACAAGAAGCACATTACCCAACTCCAAAAGGATGGATTGTTGGAGTCATTTGACCTTAGGTCAGATGACACGTGCGAGTCTTGTTTGCTTGGAAAGATGACTAAATCACCTTTCAATGGTATTTGTGAAAGAGGTGAGTGATTGTTGGATCTCATACACACAGATATGTATGGGCCTTTCAGCTCCACCACAAGGGATGCAAACCGCTTCTATGTGAATTTTACCGATGATTATAGAAGATATGGATATATCTACTTAATCAAGCATAAGTCATAAACTTTTGAAAAGATCAGAGAGTTTAAGCAAGAAGTGGAGAATCAATTAGGCAGGAAGATTCATATGCTAAGATCCGATAAGGGTGATGAGTATCTTAGTAATGAGTTCCACAACTATCTTAAGGAATGTGGAATTGTTTCACAATTGACACCACCTAGGTCACCGCAGCTTAATGGTGTAGTTGAGAGGCGCAATCGAACCTTGTTGTACATGGTTCATTCTATGATAAGTCAAGCTTCGCTTCCAATATCTTTATGGTGGTATTCCTTAGAGACTGCCACCATATCCTTAATCTAGTGCCGACAAAGGAAGTTGCCACAACACCTCATGAGATATGGACGTGGAAGATTTCCTTGTTGGCACATATCAAGGTTTGGGGTTGTGAAGCTTTTTCCAGACGAGAGACTCACAACAAGATTGAACCTAGAAGTGAGCGATGTATTTTCATCGACTACCCACATAAATACTTTGGATGTCTTTTCTACATACCTAGTGACAACTTGATCTTCATAGCAAGGAGAGGTGTTTTCCGCAAGAGGGAAGTCATATGCCAAGAGCACAGTGGGAGGCAAATTGATCTTGAAGAGATTTAAGAGTAAAGCAATAAAGGAACCTCTAACACTAGCGCTCAACCCGAGAAAGAAATTCCTACTGAACCAATTGACTAGTTATTACCTCTTATACATTCCAATCGAGGTAGAATGGCACCAGAGTTTTATGGTTTTCATATTACTACGGATGGTGATATATTTATCAGTGATAGTACACTGATAAATTTGGATAAGCCTACTAACTACAAGGAAGCCATAGCGGACCTTGAGTCTTTAAAACGGAAAGAGGCAATGGACAACGAGATCCAATCCCTGTATGGCCATCAAGTTTGGAACTTGGATGAGAATGTACCCGGCCGAAAGACAGTTGGGTGCAAATGCATCTTCAATAAGAAGACTGACATGGATGGAAAGGTGCACAACCTCATGGTGCAACTTTTCGTAAAGGGATTTACTCAAACCCTAGGGGTTGACTATGATGAGAACTTTTCTCCAGTGACTACGATCAAGTCTATTAGGGTTATGTTAGCTATCGCTGCGTTTCACAACTATGAAATTCGGTAGATGGATGTCAAAACCAATGTACTTAATGGGAAGCTGGCTGAAGATGTTTATATGTGTCATCCATAAGGTTTTGTGGATGCTAAACACCCCAATAGAGTGTGCAAGCTTGAGAAATCCATTTATGGATTGTAGCAAGCATCTCGCAGATGGAATCTTTGCTTCGATGAGAAAGTCAAAGAGTTTGGTTTCTTTAGGAGTGAGGTTGAGTCTTGTATATATGTCAAAGCTGGTGGGGATATAGTTAGCTTTCTATTATTGTATGTCGATGATATACTGCTCATAGTAAATGACGTTCCAACTTTGCAGGAAGTCAAGTCTTGACTTGGGATGTGTTTCGCTATGAAGGATGTAGGGGAAGCTGCCTATATTCTAGGGATAAGGATCTTGAGAGATAGGAGTAAAAGAATAATTGGAGTTAGTCAAAGTACTTACTTGCACAAGGTGCTAAAATATTATACAATTGAGAATTCCAAGAAAGGGGAGTTACCAATCTAGAGCAACACCAAGTTGAGAAAGACTCAGTGTCCGAGTAGCGATGATGAGATCGCAGATATGAGTTGAGTGCCATATGCTTCCATCGTTGGCTCGATCATGTATGCTATGACATTTACTCGCCCTGATTTTCCTTTTACGCTAATTATGGTAAGTTGATATCAAGAGAACCCGGGTAAAGCTCACTAGAAAGCAGTTAAGAACATTCTTAAGTATCTGCGAAGGACTAAGGACTGGGTCTTTGTACTTGGTGGAAGTGATGGCTTGATAGTGACAAGGTATAGTGACGCCAGCTTTCAGACCGACCGAGACAACTTCCGTTCTCAATCAGCCTCAGTGTTTACCCTTAATGGAGGAGCAATTTCTTGGAAAAGTTCCAAGCAGGAGACTGTGGCTAATTCAACGTGTGAATAAGAGTACATAGTTGCGAGCAAAGCGTCAAATGAGGCTCTAGGGATGAAAAACTTCATTGGATACCTTGGAGTTTTACTAGCCATAAAGAAGCCTATGGAAAATTTCAATGATAACGAAGGAGGGGTCGCCTTAACCAAGGAACAAGGGATCATGGTAGATCCTGGCATATCGACAAAAAATATCATTTCATCTAACATCGTATAAAAGAAGGACTCCTCATGGTCAAGAGGGTACCGTCAGAAGAGAATCCAACAGATCCCCTTACAAAGGGTCTGAGTAGGATTAAGCATATTCAACATACAAGGAGCATTGGTCTGAAGGACGATATTAGTTTTTAGTGATTAGATAGATAGTTAGAAACTTGTAACATTATAAATGTAATTGACATTTTATGATTAAGTAATGGAAGATTTATTTATGAGTAAAGTTTAACATCGTCTGTCAATTATTTATTTTATGTTTCACTTTTGCATGTTTTACTTCCTGAATAATTGGATTGTTGAAATTATCCACAGTCAATCACACTTTGGAAGTAAGTGGTGAACTAAGACTGTCATGAATTTTCTTGTAGATTGTCTAAGTGCTTATACATAGAAAAAGTTTGTTTCATCGTTCATGACTACTCTTAAATTAGGATTTGGGTATTGGATTAAACCTATGCTCATTTGAATTACTTCATGGAAGGTATCGCGAGTTACTGTGAGACGATAATATCGTATAATCTTTAAACCAAGATATATGAGTTGTTGTTTACGAGTTGGTTGTGCATTGATAATGCGTAAACATATCAGTAACTTGATGTTATAAAACACATTATTGTGTACGATTTAATGAGTAAATAGAACAAGCATATAAGTCAAAGTTTATCTATTCCTCTTATCCTAAGGGGTGAAAGCGATATATTAGGCCCCTCGATGATTTTGTGTTGACTTATGTGCCAGGCCCGGTCAGGACTGAATTGATGTGTTAAAATAAGTCATATGTCATAAAAATCAGAAATTGGGAAACAAACTGTTGGGCATTAAGAATGATTTTGTTGCATGTCTTTGTCCACACGATATCTTACAGAATGGAGGATTATATGATCCCCTATTTAAAGGACGTGTCATTGATTAGGTCAGAGTTCGACAATGACTTTTGAAAGGTACGATTGCTAATCAGATTCTGAAGTCGTACTTGAAGTTATAGTTATTAGACTTATCCAAGTGTGAGACTATTGGATTAGGTGCCTAAGCCCATAATTATAATTGGTATGCACTTGATTTGATAGTAGCATGGTCCTTTTGGGTTGCCTTCACTATTGCAACTTGATAAGATGACTTTTGTAGAAAGTGGTTATTTAGTTATTTATTAATATATTATAAGAATAATATATTAATTAGAAATCATATTATTTAATTAGTATTTAATCAAAATTTAATTTGGTACAAATTTTGGGATTAAAGGAACTGATTAAAAGTATGGGGACTGGTTATGCAAATCATTGATAGTTGCAAACTAGGCTGATGGACTCCTTTGGAAGGGAGTGGACGAAATTTAGAGGATTCCCTATAGAATTCGTCCAAGTCCTTCTAGAAGGTGTGTCCATGGGCTTCTTGGCGCTAAGCAAGGATCAGGGTTTCCACCTGAAACCCCTAGCAGCCATAGATATATAAGGACACCTAGAGCTCTCAGAATCGGCCACTACTCCGAAGAAGAAGTCCTAGCCGATTTCTACCCTCTCTTTCACTCATCCTTTGCTATTGGTGTTTGTGACTCCATTAGAAATCGAACACTTGCGACACTAAAGCTTTCAAGATTCATGATCATATGTGGAATACTTGTTATTATGAGATAACAAGCAAGGCAACATTCTAACCCTAGTTTCATATTGATTTTTGAAAAATGTATGCTAGTATTAGGGTTATTGCTTTGGTATTTCTATTTGCATGTATAACTAGAGAAAAAATTAGATCCAAAGCAAGTAGGGTTGCATGATCACATATGATGTTGTTATGATCAAAACCCATCAATCACTCCTTGTTATCACTTGGTAAATATGCATAACCTCTTATTGAAATGATATCTAGATTGAATATGAGTAAGGATATGAATTGTTTTTGGAGATAGTTAATTTTCATCATTCTATTGATAATACTTTGGAGATATCAACATTGTATAACAAGGATAACAATGACTAAACATTGGTATGAAAATAGGCCTAAAACTAGAGCTACTTGATAGGATGTGATTATCCATTTGGAGTTAAATCACATTACCCTTGCCCTTGGCATGCCTTATTCTATTTTTTTCTCCTTTATCTAGGAGTAAAAGTTGTGCAAATTGTGCATGTTCTAGGTTCTGAGTATGGGCATCCCATCTTATGCTTTTAGAACATAAGCTCCATTTCGACGTGTTTCTAGGATATTGTATGGTCCTTCCTAGATGACTCTAAGATTTCCATTAGGTTCTGCATGGCAAGACTCATTATTTCTGAACATCCATTCTCATACCTTGAAGTTCTTCACTCGCACACGTCTATTGTAGTAGTTTTTAGTATGAGCTTTGTAGGCAGCTTGGTGGAACTAGGTGGCTAGTGTTTCTCGTCAAGTATGTCTAGGTCTTGATGTCGCCCAGTTTTGTTGGCATTTTCCTCGAAGTTTGTCACTTGCAGGAATCCCACCAAAATCTCAAGTGGGAGAACTCCTTCCGTGCCATTCATTAAACTAAATGGTGTTTTCTGAGTGCTGGATCTTGAAGTCGTGCAATATGACCAGAGCACCATGAGCAACTCTTCTACCCACGACCCCTTAAACTTCACCAGACACTTTTTAAGGCCATTGACAACGATCTTGTTTTGTATATTGTTCTGGAAATTGGCTTGGGGATGTGCCACTAAGGTAAACTGACGATGGATTTGTTTTTCTTTACACCATTATTTGAAGTTACTTCCTTCAATTGATTGACATTGTTGTTTATTAGAACCCTTGGAGTGTCGAATCGCATGAGGATGCTTTTCTACATGAATTTTATCATTTATCTCCCTGTGACAGTGGCCAGGGGCTTGACCTAAACCCATTTGGTAAAATAATCGATATAAACCAACAACAATTTAGCTCTGCCTGGGGGGGGGGGCGTGGTAAATGGACCAAAAATGTTCATGCCCACCTAATGAAAGGTACAGGGGCTACTCAGGCTTGTAAGTCACACGAAGGGTTGGGTTTGGAAGGGAGAGAAGGCCTGGCATTCCGGGAACTTTTTGGTAAGGTTGGCCGCATCTTTTTAGATGTCAGGCCAATACACCCCCAAGGCAGAGTATTTTTCCGATGAGTGGCCATGCTCCTTCATGTGCTCCGACTTTCCCCGCATGAATTTCTTCCAAAAGCAACTGTCCTTCATAGTTTTCTATTCACTTTAATCGCAGTGTCAAGTATACCCTCTTGTATAATTGCCTATCTCTTACAATGAACGGTGGTGCTTTGATCTTGATCCTTCTTGCCTTTGTGGGATCATATGGGAGGACCCCATGCAAAAGATAGTCTATAAAGGGTATGCTACAATATGAAGTTGTTGTAAGAATTTCGACTTGTTTGTTATCAATGCGTCTTTCTGGGAGAATTTTCACCAATACCTTCTTGGTTAGGTGATCGATCAATTTCGATGCTAGCTGGCTAGGAGCATCATCCTTCACATTTACCTACTGGGGGATCTGCTTGATCGAGATGTTCTTGAATGATTTTTCCAATTCTCGCATTGCATTCAAGTTCATTTGCATTATTTGGTCCTTAGCCTTGTATGTGTCATTCACTCGTCTGGTGATGAAGAGAGAGTCACTGAGGGCTGCAAGGTGTTTCACTCTAACTTCTCGTGCTACCTAAAGACCTTTTAGACGTGATTTGTATTCTGCCTCCTTTTGGAAACCTAGTGTCACACCCCAAAACCAATAGCGGAAACGTTCCGGGGCGGAGGATATCATGTAAGTATCACAACCAATGTACATAGTAAACATAGTAAACACAAAACATTACATTACATATGAATAATTACATTTGTTTAGAAGTAAAGTGACACATGTTTATCTATACATAAGTTTGAACAAAAGTAAAGATGTGACTTCTAAAATGCTCCGTCTTCTCCAAAAGATCGCGGGTACCTGTCTAATGTGGACCTGAGAATACAAGCAGTTTAAAAATCAGCATAAAGCTGGTGAGTTCATAAGCTATTTGTTTTAGGTTAAAAGAACATATTTCCTTTGGTTTTCTGAAAAGTTGTTATCCAAGAAAATCCCATATTTTCTTATAAAGATAATTTAGTTAGAACTTCTAAATTTCTGTTTGGTACAATAGTAGATAGTTTAATACGTAAAACTATAGATTAAAACCCCTGCGAATACCATCCAGGACAACAGTAGGTAGTTTTAATACATAAAACTATATATTAAAGGAAGATATAGATTCCTTGAATAAACTTATATATTTTAATATGTATTATGAGTCGGATAACCATGCTAATATGATACGAGACCTCCTTGACGTTCTTCAGGCATCGGACGATATCCATAATTTTTCACCCTAGGCATGCCCGCCTAACTGTAGCTAGCAGTTAAGGTGTGGGATTGTCAGTCCATAATAGATCTATTCACAAATTCCACGCTAGTATTAAATTATTCACTGATACCCCGAAGGGTTTAATGAAGACAAATCTCACAAGCTAGTATTAAATTATTCACGGTGTACTCGGTCGTTATCAAACATCATAATCATTTTTGAAACATAATACAGTAAAAACGATTGAATACAAAGAAATTATCTGGCATGATACTCTAAATTAAACAGAGATAAACTGAATCAGACATAGTTTATCTATTAACTTTGCATGAGATCTGTGTCCGTAAAACAAGAACTGAAGATCCCAAATTATTCCCATAATAATTTGATTGGTTTGATTGTTTCTTTTACTGTAATTGAAATCCATGTAGTTATATTCGATAAAACATCCCTTATGCTCCGCATAATACATAAGGGGTAAAGATATCTAAAAGTTTTCCAGATATTTATAGAATTTCATCAGTTTTAAGGTTCGAAAACATTTATAATTTGCTTGTATTCCCCCCTGAAAATATTGAAAAACACGGAAAAGGCATAGGGGTATGAACTCACCAGTCGAGAAGTGTGTCGGTTGGATGCTAAGTGTCAGTTCGGGGCTTGAGAACGTGCAAGGTTCCTATGTAATATGAAGAGATACATAATTTGTATCTAATTAGACCTTGATCTATTAATTTAATATGAGTAAACACTTCTAGATGCGAAAACACTTCAATTCAAGTGTTTGGAGTGACCCGGGTAGCATCTAAGGGTGTGTAAGGCTTGGATATGGAGTTTGCTCTTCAAGAGTAAACTCCTAAAGGAGTTTACTCCCCAAATGACCAAGTCACCATGAGTTTACGGCCGTAAACTCATGGTGGGGTGTTCTTGGTTGCTAAATGGCCTTATAACACTTGTGGGGTAATGCTAGGCTTGATTTTATGGCATTGGAATGAAATTTGAACATCATAGGGACCATTTGAGGAGTTTACGGCAGTAAACTAGGAGTTTACAGCTATAAACTCTTATGTGCCAAGTCTTAATGTGTTTTGGTGGTCCAAGATTAATCACATGTGATTCCAACTCATTTTACAAGTTATTGGATGAAGTTATGGCACCATTTGACCAAGTTATAGGAGTTTACGGCCCACGAACCTTTCCTTGGGGGCTTTACAGCTGTGAACTCCTAAGGGAGTGGTTTTTATCAAGTTTAAGGTCCCTAACACATTTGTGGTTGCTGCTAGACATTATTCCAAGGCTTAGGAGGTGTTTAAAGGGCATTTTAACACCTTTAAAGGGGTTTACGGCCCATGAATTGGTGTTTACGGTCCAAGCATGTTCTTGGGCGTAAACTCATGTTTACCCCTTAAATAATGAGTTTTTGGTTTTCCAAGTCCAGTAATGTAAGCCCCTAAGTTATATCTAAGCTCCAAATGTGGTTTGGGAGGGTTTTAAGGCTCAAAAACCCCATCTATGTGAGTTTGCGGCCCAAGGGTGTTCCAGGGCCGTAAACTCATGTTTATTGTCCTATTTCATAATGTAAACACAAATTTGAAGTCTAAAGATGTTAATCTATGAGTTTGGACGAATATCTTACCGATTTGGAGCTTGATTTCGTTGATTTTGGATCAATCTTTGAGTTTCTAGAGAGAGAGAGAGAGAGAGAGAAAGGAGAAAAACTCCAAATGAGACCCAAATCAACTTTACATACGGTTCAAGTTTGGTGCTCGGTGGAATTCTACTCGATACTGACGTTAAACGGGGCTTTTGGTCGTAGCCGATTTGGTTACCGTAACCCGACGTGGTCGAAACTTATTATTTTTCCAAATAAATATTTGGAATGTTTGCACGCAATTCTAATGTTTTCCGGCACTTATGATGTCAAAATGAGAAGTCCCACTTAAATTAATTTAAAAGAAGGTTAACGAAAAAAATTGGAACGTAATGACTTTATTAACGGAAACGGGTTACAGTGACGGAATAAATTACGGGTTGTCACATTATCCCCCCGTTAGAGAAAATTTCGTCCCGAAATTTAAAATTAGGATACAAATCACGGAATTGGAAAGAGATGTGGATACTTCTGTTCCATCGAGTCTTCGCGCTCCCAAGTGAACTCATGTCCCCGCTTGGCATTCTAGCGAACCTTCACTATCGGGATGCGACTTTGTTTCGTACGTTTGATCTCTCGATCCATGATTTCAATGGGTTCTTCTACAAAGTTCAGGGTTTCGTTGATCACGATCTCATCAAGAGGAATCACGAGGGTTTCATCGGATAAACACTTCTTAATATTTGAGACATGGAATACAGGATGAATGTTGCTAAGCTCTTGAGGAAGTCGGAGTTTATAGGCTATAGAACCGATCCTGGCGATGATCTCGAAGGGTCCATTGTACCTTGGGTTAAGTTTTCCACGCTTTCCAAAGTGTATCATACCTTTCAATGGGGAGACCTTCAACATGACATGATCCCTAACTTGGAATTCTAATGGTTTTCATCATTTATCAGCGTAACTCTTCTGTCGATCTCGTGAAGCTTTCAATTGTTCTCGGATCTGGATGATCTTCTCGGTGGTTTCGCATATGATTTTAGGAACAGTGAGAGCACTGTCGGGGAATCGACTCTTCGCTAGCTGCGTGTCCCCTACCTGGGCCCAGCACAGAGGGGATCTGCACTTGCGACCGTAGAGGGCTTTGAACGATGCATCCTTGATACTGGTGTGGTAGTTGTTGTAATACGAGAACTCGATCAAAGGATGTCATCCAGGGTTTGGATAGTTCTAAACTATGTCCGTCTGTCTGAGGATGATAGGCTGTGCTCATGTCAAGTTTAGTTCCAAGAGCCTTCTGGAGAGACTGCTAAAATCTGGAGTTAAGCCTGCTATCTCTATTGGAGATGATGGACACAGGTACACCATGCAGTCGGACTATCTCTTGGATGTAGATTCGCGTGAGTTTTCCATCTTGAACGACTCTTTAATCGGATTGAAGTGTGCGGATTTTGTCAGACGATCGACAATTACCCAAATCGTATCGTACCTACTCGGACATTTGGGAAACTTGGTGATGAAATCCATGGTAATCATCTCCCATTTCCACTCAGGTATCTCGGTATGCTGAAGCAGACCAGAGGGCTTCTAATACTCAACTTTTACCTTTGGTGAAGTCAGACACTTGCCCACAAAAGTAGCAATCTCGGCTTTCATGTTTGGCCACCAGCATTGTTTCTTGAGATCCAGGTACATCTTGTCCGAACCCGGGTGAACAGAGTATTTGGTCTTGTGAGCTTCGGTGATGACGACGTCTCTAAAACCTCCGAACTTTGGGGTCCAAATTCTATCCATGAAACAGTAAACTCTGTCACTTCTGATCTCAAGTTTCTTATCCATTCCCCTCAAGGCTTCGTTCAACACGTTCTCTGGTTTTAGGGCTTCCAACTGGGCTTCTCGGATTTGAGCAGATAGGTGGGAATGGATGATCATCGTCAGTGTCTTCGTCTTGTTGCTTGAACTCTCCTTTCGGCTAAGGGCATTTGCTACCACATTGGCCATACCGGGATGGTCGTGGATTTCGCACTCACAATCATTGAGTAGCTCTACCCATCGATGTTGCCTCATGTTTAAGTCTTTCTGATTGAAGATCTGCTGCAGGCTTTTATGGTCAGTGAAGATTGTGCACTTAGTTCCGTAGAGATAATGTCTCCAAATCTTCAGTGCAAAGACCACTGCTCCTAGCTCCAGGTCATGGGTCGTGTAGTTAGCTTCGTGTGCTTTCAACTGTCTCGAGGCATAAGCAATAAATTTTTCTCTCTGCATAAGCACACATCCTAATCCCTGATTGGATGCATCGTAATAAACAACGAAATCCTCTGTCCCTCCGGGCAGGGACAGGATAGGTGCGCTGCACTAGGCTTGCTTTAACGTTTGGAACACAGTTTCTTGCTTTTCACTCGAACAAAAGGGTACACCATTCTGCGTTAGCGTGGTTAAGGGTTTGGCGATTCTGGAAATTTTTTGGATGAAACTCCGATAATAGCTGGCGAGACCCAAGAATTGACGGATTTTTGTGGGTGTCTTCGGTGTTGACCAATTCTCTATCGCATTGATTTTGGATGGGTCTCGTGTATACCCTCCTCGCTTACCATGTGACCAAGGAAATCTACCTTCCGAATCCATAACTCGCACTTAGAGAACTTCGTGTACAGTTTCTCCGTTCTAAGTGTTTCCAACACTAACCTCAAGTGTTGCTTGTGATCTTCTTCGTTTCGGGAATAGACAAGTATGTCGTCAATGAACACGATGACGAACTTGTCCAGAAAAGGACGACACACTCAGTTTATCAGGTCCATGAACACAGCCGGTGCGTTGGTTAGACCGAAGGGCATCACTACGAACTCGTAGTGTTCATACCGAGTCCTGAAAGCTGTTTTGGAAACATCACTCTCATGAACTCGTGGTTGATGGTATCCTGACCTAAGGTCTATCTTCGAAAAGTAACTGGCTCCCTGAAGTTGATCGAAAAGGTCGTCTATTTGAGGAATAGGATATCGGTTTTTGACAGTCAATTTATTCAATTCACAGCAATCGATACACATCCGAAAGGATCCATCTTTCTTCTTTAGAAACAATATCAGAGCTCCGCAGGGTGAGGAACTTAGTTTGATGAACCCTTTGCTGAATAGCCCATTGAGCTGGCTGGATAACTCCTGCATTTCTATTGGAGCTAAGCGATACAGAGATTTGGCTACGGGGGTAGCTCCAGGAATTAGGTTGATGCGAAACTCGACTTGACGTTCGGGAGGAATTCCCGGCAGCTCTTTGGAAAAGACATCGGGAAAGTTGCAGACTTCGGGGATGCTCTCGAGGTCTTTAACTTCCTACTTCTCGTTGATTACATGAGCTAGGAATGTAGGGCACTCCTTTCGCAAGAGCTTCTGAGCTTTGATGCATGAAATGATATGAAGATTGGAACTGATTTTATCACCGTAGATCATAAGAGTCTGGCCGGATGGGAGATTTAGACAGATGGCCTTTTCATAACACAGGATATCTGCATGATTGGGACTCAACCAATCCATGCCAATGATAACATCAAAGCTCTTTATTGAAACTGGCATTAGGTCAATAGGGAAGGAATGATCGTTTAGGGTAAGGGTACAACCTATGAATATGTCGCTAGCGCTTTCTTTCTCACCGTTAGCCATCTCGACGGTAAATGTTTTGGTTAATGGTTGGGGATTTTGTTTAAGAAGACATTTGAATGAATGGCTAACAAAACTACGTTCCGCACCAGAATTGAAAAGGATACTAGCATAAGAGTTGTCGAGGAGGAACGTACCCGAGACAACGGTGGGGTCGGCGGCTGCCTCTTCTCGTCCCATAGCTAGGACTCTCCCAATGTTACCCGTTGTAGCTACCTTGGGGCAGTTTCTCTTGAAATGCCCTACTTCCCCACATCCGTAGCAGGCCTGACCGATACTCGCTCCAGAAGAATGATTTGCTGATTGGACTGGTTTTTTGCATTTTTGAGCAAGGTGGCCCTTCTTCCCACAATTGTTGCAGAGTCTTTCACGATAGGGCCCGAGAGTACGATGATGATAGTTGCACTTGCTGCACCATGGAAGGGTACCAGTGTATCCGCTAGTAGGAGTCTGCGCGGTGGATCCAACGGCAGAAACAACAGTAGGGATAGTGGTAGCGTGGACTGCCACAGTTTGCTGCTTCTTAGAAGATCCTTGTGAACCTTGGGCCTTCCGTTTGTTCCAGAATTTCTTTTTACTACCACCACTACTTTTAACTGGTTCAGGAGTGCTGACCTCCTCATCGGGATTATCTTCGTGATCAACCAGGGTTTGCACCAGACATTTTGCACTGTCAAAAGTGTCTGGCTTTGCAGCCAAAACATTCCCTTTGGTTTGTTGGGTCAGCCCCCAGATAAATCTTTCAATCTTTTTTACTTTCTAGGGTAACCGTTCCCGGACAGAGAAGCGCTAGGTCTTCGAATCTGGAGGTGTAAGCGGCGATGTCGGAACCCTTCATCTTTAGATTCCAAAGTTCATGCTCCAATTTCTGCATCTCGCCCCGCGGGCAGTACTCAGCAAGAAGAAGCTCCTTCATGGCTTCCCAACCCATAGCATTCCCTGCCCTCAACATGATTTGCTTTATTGGATAACTGGTCAAAACCTCAATCTTATGAGCTTGAAAGTAGCGTCTGAATCGCATGGCTGCATAAATTAATGTGAGGACATGTTTCTTTAAGATTAGGTAACTAAGCTCAGGACCCTATAACTTTCTGCTCACGAAGTGTATTGGAAATTTCTTATTTTCTCTCTCAATGACTAGCACTAATGAAATGGCTTCTTTAGATGCTTCCAAGTACATTTGTAAAGTTTCTTCCGGTACGGGGATCGTCATGGCTGGGAGCTGGTGCAAAGCTTCTTTCAGATTTTGTATGGCATTGTCGGCCTCTAGTGTCCATTTGAATTGGTTCTTATTGATAAATCCTTTCAAAGTTTGGAAAAGTGGGATAACTCTCTCGACCGACTTGGCGATGAACCTACCAAGTGTTGTTAACATTCGCTTGATCTCTTGCACTCCTTTGAGGTTGTGAGGGGTTTCAGAGTCAAGGAATTCCTATATTTTTTCCTAGTTTGGTGAGATTTCCCGATTGGTTATTTGATAACCCTGGAACTGGCCTTCCTCCACCCTGAAAGTACACTTTCTCAGGTTAAGCTTCATATGTGCCTTCATCAGGTTTTGAAAGGTTTTTTCAATGTCGTAGAGAAATGTTGCCTTGTCATGGCTTTTTATGACAATTTCATCAACATATACTTCGACATTCCTACGGATTTGGTTAATGAAGACTTTTTTATCAGGCATTGTTACATTGCTCCGGCGTTCTTGAGACCGAATGGCATCTTTTGATGGCAGATAATGCCATGATCGATGTGAAAGGCCGTTTTCTCCTCATTGTATCTTCTCATTTGGAATTGATGGTAGCCCTTGTAGGCATCAAGGAAGCATTTGAACTGAAATCCTTCCAAGGCCCAACCTTTTTATCTATCTCCGGGAAGGGAAATGATCCTTTGGGTAAACATTGTTCAAAGTAGAGTAGTGTATGCACATCCACCATGATCCACCGTGATTTTTTACCATCACTGGGTTCGCTAACTAGGTAGGGAAAATTGCTTCCTGGATGATGCTTGCATCCACCAGCTTTGCCACATCTATATTGATTTCTTGCATCTATCACCTACTTGTCCCCTCTTTTTTTTTTATATGAGTGCTCCTTGGGATAATGTTGAATCTATGCTCAATGACCTTGCGATCGACCCATATCATATATGTAGGTTGCCAAATGAAGACATTGGAGTGTTGCTTTAAAAGGGAAACTAGCTTTTGCTTTGTTTTTTCCGAAAGGCTGGCCTATATTCGGATTGTTTTCTCTAGGTAGTCTAGGTGAATGATGTGCTTTTTTGTGCGACAATCTTCTTTTGACTTTTTCGGTTCTCGCACCAGCTCTGGTGCAGGAATGACCGGATGGCAGTGATGTGCTCATGGATTAATGGCAATTATTGCAATTGACCCAACATGTGTGCTAAAATTGACAATACCATGGATTATTGATGGTATGGCATGCAGCTGGAAAAGCGTCGTTCACCCGAACAAGATGTTATGCTGTGTTGGTAGGCGCATCACTAAAAATTTGATCGTTCACATGAGCTTATTCCTTTCATTATTACTGACCAAGGTGAGTGGTAAATGTATAGTACCCAGTGGCCATAGGTTATGCCTTGTAAAGCCTATCAACGGTCCACCTGTAGGAGTCTTTAGTTCCTCCTTCTAAGAGGTGGGAAATTGCCTAAAGAAATGTTCATACAATATGTTAGTACTATTAGCATTTCCCATGTACTTGCGTTTGGCATATGTAGGAAATTATCAGGAGTGAATCCCTAGGATCCCATTTTGATGGCCATCGTTCATTTATCGAAAATTTGATATTGAGTATGTTGATAGATAATACCTCAATATCGTCCATTGCTTTTTGGGGCTCACCTCTTTTACAGGGCTAGGCGATGGTGATGATGTTGCTCTTTTTGTCTTGACACTTTCTAGGATCTTTTTGATCTTGGGCATTCTTCTGATCGACATCGAACTTGGATCTTAGATCCTTTGTGATATCAGAGAGGTCACCCTTTAGCTGTTTTTCTTCAATTTCTTTTTTCAGCATTGTGCACTCGACAGTATCGTGAGTTTTGCTTTTGTGAAACTCACAATACTTGCCCTTTTCATTTTCCTTCTTCGAATGAGTTTTCTCAATGGCGTGTCTGACATCCCCAAATTCACGGCCAGAAAAACCGATTTTGTTTATGCTTTATAAAAATCAGAGTACCTCTATTAATAAAAATGTTGTGGAATTTTATCCTAGTAAAACATGATAAATACGTTTTCCGAAGAAATGTATTTTTTTTATTTTAAAACATTGGGATGTCATCGTCAATACAGAAACATAAGCATAAGCAGAACTTACACTCATTATCACTAGTGATTTACATCTCCTTAATCTCTCAGTGTAATGTAACTTCATATCGACACCTGTGATACAAATAAACTAAGTGGTCAGGTTGGGAAACCTGGTGAGTACATAGGGTTTTTAACCCACAATAATATAATTAACTTGTTTCTTCACATAATACATGTCAAATAATTAGCCCGATTACCCATCCTCATTTTCTTCATTTGATATTCCCTAAAGTATTACCTTAAGGTTCTTCTCATATATCGTATTTACCTCTCATCTCTTTACATTTCATTTCCTTATATTTTCGTTCCTAAGGATCATCGCCTATATCACACAAACAATAATGGTTCGGGGATTACTCCCTTGATACCCACCTAGTAAGGGTTGGAGAATTGTTGCATGAATACGTAGTTACAACATCACCTAAACTCGTAATTCATAGTAAGGGTTAGAGTATTATCACATGAATATGTAGTTACAACATCGCCTAAACTCGTAATTCATAGTAAGGGTTAGAGTATCATCACATGAATACATAGTTACAACATCTTCTGAACTCGTAATGAATCACCTATAGGTTATGAGCCCGCAAGTGTTTCCACGGGGTTGTCTATAATAGTCCGTGGTCGCCATCAATACTCTGGAAGATGACTACATCTCCAAATTAATGGACAATGTTATAGTATCTTTCATCCTACCATCACCGATTCATCATCACCTATCTATCCTCACCTAATTATCATCACCGATCTCTCATAATTTTATTTCATCACACACCAACTATTTCATCTACCCATGTTTTATCCCAACATATTTGTAGTTATAAAATAAACATAGAGTTTAAATCATTTAAAAGATGTATAAAATCATTCATCCAGCATAGACAACAAGTATCCATATAATATGCACACATAGGACGTAATTTATATAAAATACTTCATAACTATATCTAAGATGAAAGGGACCATGCACTCACCTCATAAGGTGGTAACTCGCTACTCGGACAACGCTTCGTTTACTTTAAAATAATTTCAATTGACGAAACCTAGTATTATACTTGTATGTTCCTAGCTGGGAGGTGAGTGTGAGCGAGGTCCTGTATCTCACCAATAGCAGAGTGTGAATGGTGTTCCACATCTCATTAGCAGCATAACAGGGACAAGGCCCAAGTTAGGGAAAGAGTGAGTGTGGGTTGGGCCCGTATTCTCACTATCAGTAGGATCGTGAATGGGGTTCCATCAGTAGGATCGTGGACGGGGTTCCATGACTCATCAGTAGCAGGACAAGGGTGAGGCCCAAGATAGCCGAGGCCTTAGGATAGTATTCATTAGTATATGTTTAGCTTATGTGTTGTGATATGTTTATGTGCTATTATATGTTAGCGGGTGAGGCCCAGTGACAAGCGAGGCCTAAGTGAAACAGATCTGTATCCGAGCGGGGCTCGAAGCCAGGCGGGGCCTGGAGCAGCGGGGCAGTTGTAGCAGGCGAGGCCCGAGGTAACGGGCGAGGCCCGAAATAGTGGGCGTGACCCAGTATGTGTTGTATGTGTTTTTTAAGGGTATGTGGTAGGTTGGGGAACTCACTAAGCTTCGTGCTTACGGTTTTCAGTTTTGATTTCAGGTACTTCCGGTAGCGGAGGGTAGAGCTCGGGGTGATCGCATGGCACACACCATTGATTTGTCAGTCTGGGATGTTTTACTCTGACAATGAAAATATGTTTTGGAAATGATACTCTGAATTCATGTTATGACTTATGATATGTTTTATGAATATGGCTTTGGTAATGACTTAAAGAAAAATTTTTGGTACAGATTTTTGGGACATTACAAGTTGGTATCAAAGCCTTGGTTTGAGGGATTCAGACATACTCTCAGGTGTGTCTGAACTCAAACTAAGGGATTGGTTAAAAATATTTCAAAATGAAAAGATAGTTTTGTAAAAAGAGTTTTTTTTTTTTTTTTTTTAAATGAAACAGTTTTAGAAATGCGAAAAGAATTCAGAAAGAAAAGAATTTTGATAAGAGAAAAGGGTTTGGTGCATGCAATCAGCCGAGCTCAAGTAAGTACCCCAAAATACCCATACAAGTTTATGTTATGATTATCAGTTAGTAGAACAACATGCTAGATTAGACTAAGGGTCTAGGGAGGATGCCTTGTGTGCCTGTTATATGTGCTTTGAGATGCATGATAGTGCTGATTAGATAGTAGTAGGATAGCCTATTTAGGTTATGCCTGAGTTTATGAGCTTATGTCGCATGCTAGTACAGCTTCTTGATATGAGATTATGATTGTTGAGTATGTTATGGTTAGATTTTCCCTTGTCTGAATGCTGCTTGCTTTGTGCTTTGAGGGATTCTGAGTGATGGGAGTTAGCCCTATTGCGTAGCTCTTATCTGAGTCCAACCGTGGTAGGGACGAGTCTTTTACTGAAAGGCTTATTCGAGCCTCATAAGATGTGATGGTGTTCAGGTGATGGCTAATTCACATCACAAGGAGGCCTTCAGCAGCTGAGGAGTGGTTTGACTTGAGTCAGAGGTTTCCCTAGGGTAAGCCTAGGATGAGATAGTGCTGAGAGCAGTAGTAGTAGAAAAAGGGACCTGGTGGAGTCGAAGTAGTTCTTGAGGAAAGTACGAATATATGTAGAAGGTAGTATAGGCCCGTACTACTGAAAGCAGAGATCCATACTCGATTCGAGAAAGGCCGAGATGAAACCAGGAAACTGGTAGTGTGTATATGATCCCTTAACAGTGATGAGTATTTTGATAGTTATTGTGTTATGTTTTCAGCATGGTGACATTGCGAGAGAGGCCAGTGGGCGGATCAGGCGCCAGAGAGGGATTAGGCTCGGGTTCAGGGGAGAGCAGCTCGAGGAGCAGATGAGGGAGTTGATATCAATGGAGGTTATGCACAGTATCCTAGATTAGACTCCTGTGATCATTCGCACAGTCAAGGAGGGTATACTGGAGATTTTGGATGAGAGGCTGGGAGCCTTCCGTACAGAGATGATGATTTTGATGGGAGATCGTACTTTGACATTCCGAGAGTGTAGAGCTTGTGGAGTGTCATATTATCATAGGGCTAGGGACCCTATCGCTAGCAGCAAAAGGTTGGCCGATGTTGCCAACGCGTTCCGTACGAGCCGGTGTCCAGAGGGGGACAAGGTCAGACTCGCTTCCTGTTTTCTAAAGGACATAGCGAGGGATTGGTGGGAGGAGGTTGGTGATACCATTGGTGATGATACCACGTTGGACGCAATGACATGGAGCGATTTCTCGGCCAGGTTCAGGGCTGAGTTTTCGCCGATTATTGAGGTGCAACAGTTGGCACGGGAGTTTCAGGGTTTGACGCAGACTATTGAGACTGTGGCGGAGGTCACCGCCAAGTTCAGGGAGATGGCCCTTCTTGTTCCACAGTATGTCGCGGATGAGGAGATGAAGAACGCCCGATATCACGAGATGTTTAGGGCTGACATTAGGGAGTTCGTAAGTAGGTCCGGCTGTAAGATGCTGGAAGATATGATCTCTTGGGCTAGAGAGAGGGAGATTGATTTGGAGCAGATCCGGAAGAGGAAGTCGGATGATGTTCAGGTAGCCACAGGTTCGGGCAAAAGGCCTAAGGGGTTAGATTCGAGATCGAGGGATTACCAGAGCCGCGGCCATTGTGGGAGGTGCGACAGGACGCACGATGGTGCATGTAGGAGTGGTAGTGGTGGGGATTCGGGCTGCTTCAAGTGCGGTCGGACTGGTCATTTTAGCAGGGATTGTACTGCTACCACCACACGGGGATCAGATTTGATATGTTTCCACTGCAGTCAGCGGGGCGACAAGAAGGCCTAGTGCTCCAGTTTGTTTTCGGCAGGACGGGTGATAGCACCTGCCCCTGCAACTTTGAGGATCACAGACAGCCGTCAGGGCCGAGCAGAGGCGCCTGTGGTTGGAGGCAGGGCTTTTCAGATGACTACCATGGAGACACGAGCAACTTCGGACATTGTAGGTATATGTCTTCCGTTTTCTACTTTCTCTGTTCATGATTATATTGTTATGGTTCTGCATCATTTGTGGTATAAGTATTTTAGAATTTAGCGACTTGCTTGAAATTTAGTTATATGCCATCTTCATACCTTGGATAATAAATTGGTAGTTAAGGGAGTGGTGCCTTTGGGAAGCAGGTTACTTAGGATGAAGTAACTATAGCATGCTTGTGTGAAACTCAGTAGTAACCCACTGGATTCGGTAAGGTATTATTGAGTGATGGATCGGTTAGGTCCCTAGCTATGGCAAGCTTGGTTGATCAGCAGATTGTTTGTGGTATAGCAGAGAAGATTGGGAATCCTTCTCAGGCATTGAGTAGTGAGATATAAACAAGATCAAAGTGGGGAAGAATCCTCCGAGTGTAAAATGATAAGAGCGCATAGACCCAGGATGAGTACACGATCTCTGAGAAGGAAAAGAAGCAGTATAGCAATGGATGGGTTGATGAGTTCCAGGTTGGGAGTTTGAGAAACTTCCCAACAGTTAGATCATGTAATCAAGATGGTTGGTATTTGATTGGAATCTCAGGATGGAGGATCGCCTACAGGACTCGAAAGAGTTGGAATGAAGATTTTGAGAATGATAGCATGGGATGCTTCCGTGATAATAGTAAGTAGTAGAGTCAGCATGTAGAGCAAGGTAGAGCGGCAGGAGAGCAACAATATTTTTCTTCAGCAAGCCAGAGGTAGAAGGTGTGGTAAGGCTGTGGGTAAGTCGTAGCATTCCTTATCAGCTTAGTAGCGGAGTTGGGGCGAGGCCCTTACCTCCTAGTGATCCAAGTAGGAATCAGGAATGGGTAGTAGATGAGAATAGTAGGAGCTTTCCTGCATAGCCCTAGAGAGGTGAGACCTTGGGAAAGCTCGCTCCAGGATGTAGTTGGGTGAGACCCATGGGCGAGGCCCGTTTGAGAGTAGCAGTATAAGTGAGACCTGAGAGTAGGGTTGCTCAGTAATATAGTCGGGTGGGACCCGTGGGCAAGGCGCTTGAGTTTTAGTAGTACAGGTGGGACCTGGTAAGGACCTTAGAGCCAAGTTAGGGGATCAAGGATCCCATGACTTGTAGCGCTAGAATGGCATAATAGAGTGGGTGGTATTAAATAGCCTAAGTTTCCTCGGAAGTCGCTGGGAGCGACTAGAAGTTTGTGTTGGGGGCTAGCGACCAGTGGGAGCCGGTAATCCAGATATTGATAAGATCAATATGGACCAGGGTGGGCTCGATTCATTCGGAAGGCAGAAAAGGGACAACATAAATTTCCAGTTAGAGGCAGTGATGGTAAGTAGTCTATGGTGGAATACAATTAGTTAATCGAGGGGTGCTTAACACTAAGTTATAGCAGTGAAAAGTGTCCAGTGGAGACTGGCGGTAACGGCCCGTATTGGAAGAAGCGGGAGTAATGGATTTGGTGAGGGATAGGACCTTCACAGTGACAAGGGAAGTAGTTGGTTATGGAATGTTGCCTTGGGGAAGCCGGAAAATGCACAAGGAAAAAGAGGCGAACCCCCCTAGGGTGCCCAGCATAAGTACTCAGAGAGTACCAGAAGGTTTGACAGTCGAGTAAGTTGTGTTTCCAGGATGGTCAGGATTAAGGTTGACCGAGAATATTATCCACAAGGAATAATGTTAGTCAGAATGATCGGGTGGAAGGCCAGCGAAGGTAGTCAACGGGTGTTAGGTTTCCCAAACAGAGTGTTGAAGGCAGATAAGAGGTCAGTTGGCCATAACGAACTTCGAGGATGAAGTTTAGTTTAAGTGGTTGAGAGTTGTAACACTCAAAATCAGAAAGGCCAATAAAGGAAAGAAAACCCTAAGTCAAAGGGTCAACTCGTCGAGTCCAGGGAGGAACTCGACGAGTCGGAGCGGGATCCAGGGGATCGATTCAGTAACCGAGTCGGCGAGTTGGCAAAATGGACACGGCAAGTCCGGTCTGAAGAGGGGAACCCTAAATCTAGGACTTTGTGCAGAATTTAAGCATCTCATTCTCTACCATAGGGTTCCTTGTAGCCTCTCTTATCCAGAATACGAAACCCTAAGCCTCCATTGTTTCACATTCAAGCTTCTATTCATTTTTTGGTGAGTTAAAGGAAGAAGGTAGAAGGGAACCATTGGGGATTCAAGGAGTGGCAGTAGATCCAGAGTTTGTGGGATTTTTCAAAGCATTTGAAGGTAATGAGTCACTACCTTCACTCTTTTGCATATAGATCAACCTTTAACATGAGATTTGGGGCTTTAAGGGAAAGTTTAAGAACCATTTTGAGTTAGAAGCCCAGATCCGAAGTTGCTACTTCAGATCTAAGTGTATCTTGGCCTAGAGAATCATAAAGTATCAATATATGGGTTGATTGTCAAGCCTCCTTGTCTTAAACCCTAGTTCATAGTGTTTTGAGCCTAGATCTCCTTAGCTACATGTAAAGTTTTCCACTTTACGTGTGGAATAGGCTTTAGAAGAGTGGATATGCAGTTTGGAGTCCTTGCGTGACTCAAAAGCCTCTGAATGTTTTAAGGACTGAATAGACTCGGTGAGTACTTCAAGTGGACTTGACGAGTAGTATAAAGATGGAGATGAACTCGACGAGTTAGAAGGACAACTCGGCGAGTTTGTTGAAGATTCCCTTGGACTCGGTGAGTCTGTTCTTGGACTCGGCGAGTCAAGTCGCGAAACCCCAAACCCTTCGAGTTAAGACTCGGATAAGTGAGTTGAGTGGGGACTCAGTGAGTTGGATAGGTCAGGGCTCGGAAATCGTTAGACTCGGCGATTCAGGGGCTAACTCGGCAAGTCGAGTCACGAATGAAAGGATTCTTAGCATATGAACTCGGTGAGTAGGGTTGACCTGGAAGGTTGACTTTGATTAGGACTTTGACTTTGACCAGAGTGGACTTAGTTGGCTTCGGAGGATAGTTTGACTAAGTTCTACATTGATATTGGTAGCTCAGGGAGCTAGTGGAGCAGTAGTTCAGAGAGAGTTGTCAGACAGCGGCCAAAGGGATTACCAGCAAGTTCAGCAGTACCAGGTGAGTTTCCTTTTGTGTGAATGGGTCTAAGGCCACAATGCCGGTCCATGTAGGTATGAGTAGGAAGATCCAGGGGTCAGCTCTAGGAGCTGTATGCCAGTAGTTATTTAGGATCAAGGTCCATCGATAGCGGGTGGGTGCCCAAGGAAGGGTTTGCATGATAGAGTATACTTGTTGTTTGTGTGATACTTGTATGTGCCCGGCAGGGAGGTGAGTGTAGGCGAGGTCCCGTATCTCACCAATAGCAGAGTGTGGACGGTGTTCCACATCTCATTAGCAGCAGAACATGGGCGAGACCCAAGTTAGGGAAAGAGTGAGTGTGGACCAGGCCCGTATTCTCACTATCAGTAGGAGCGTGGACGGGGTTCCATGACTCATCAGTAGCAGGACAAGGGCGAGGCCCAAGATAGGCGAGTCCTTAGGATAGGATTCATTATTATATGTTTAGCTTATGTGTTGTGATATGTTTATGTGCTATTATATGTTAGCGGGCGAGGCCCAGTGACAGGTGAGGCCTAAGTGAAACATATTTGTATCCGAGCGGGGCTCGAAGCCAGGCGGGGCCTGGAGCGGCGGGGCCGTTGTAGCGAGCGAGGCCTGAAATAGCGGGTGTGGCCCAGTATGTGTTGTATGCATTTTTATCAGGGTATGTGGTAGGTTGGGGAACTCACTAAGCTTCGTGGTTACAGTTTTCAGTTTTGGTTTCAGGTACTTCCGCTAGTGGAGGGAAGAGCTCGGGGTGATCGCATGACACAAACCATTGATTTGTCAGCCTAGGATGTTTTACTCTAATAATGAAAATATGTTTTGGAAATGATACTTTGAATTCATGTTATGACTTATGATATGTTTTTTTATGAATATGGCTTTGGTAATGAATTAAAGAAAAGTTTTTGGTATGGATATTTGGGACGTTACACTTTTACCGATGATTATAACAGATATGTGTATATCTACTTAATCAAGTACAAGTCAGAAACCTTTGAAAAGTTCAAGGAGTTTAAGCAAGAGGTGGAGACTCAGCCGGGCAGGAAGATAAAGAACTTTCGATCCGATCGAGGCGGTGAGTATCTTAGTATTGCGTTCCACTAGTATCTTAAGGAATGTGGAATCATTTTACAATTGACGCCACCTAGGAAACCACAGTTGAATGGTGTGGCTGAGAGGCGCAATCGAACCTTATTGGTCATGGTTCGTTCCATGATTATTCAAGCTTCAGTACCTATCTCATTCTGGGGGGTATACCTTAGAGACTGCCACCCATATCCTTAATCTAGTCCCAACTAAGAAGGTTGCCAAAACACCTCACAAAATACGGACAAGGAAGGTTCCCTCGTTGGCACATATCTAGGCTTGGGGTTGTGAGGCTTTTGTAAGACGAGAAACTCACGACAAGCTTGAACCTCATAGTTTCATCGGCTACCCGCAGAAGTCCTTTGCAAATATCTTCTATAGACCAAGTGATAATATTGTCTTCATTACAAGTAGAGGGGTTTTTCAAGAGAGAGAGAGAGAGAGAGAGAGAGAGAGAGAGAACTCATATGTCAGGACGATTGTGGGAGGAAAACTATTCTTGAAGAGCTTCAAGAATCAAGCAATGGAGGAACCTCTAACACTAGCACTCAACCCGAGGAGGAAACATCTATTGAACCGGTTGGTGAGTCCTTACCTCTTAGGCATTCCAGTAGAGTTAGTGTTCAACCCGTATTATATGGTTTCTATATAACTATTGAGGATGATATGTTTATTAGTAATAGTACACTAATAAATATGTATGAACCTAACAACTATAAGGAAGCCATTGCAGGACTGGAGTCTGCTAAATGGAAAGAGGCTATAGAAAGTGAGATTCAGTTCGTGTATGACAATCAAGTTTGGAACTTGGATTATAATGTGCCAGGTTGTAAGACGGTTGGTTGCAAATGGATATTCAAGAACAAGACCGACTAGGATGGGAAAGTACACACATATAAGGCATGATTGGTTGCGAAGATCTTTAATGAAACTCTCGGAGTTGACTATGATGGGACCTTCTCACCAGTAGTGGATATTAAATCTATAAGGGTTATGCTAGCGATAGTTGCGTTTCATGATTATGAAATATGGAAGATGGATGTCAAAACCGTTTTCCTAAATGGGAAGTTGGCTGAAGATGTTTACATGAGTCAGCCAAAGGATTTTGTCAATGCAAAGTACAATAATAGAGTGTGTAAGCTTGAGAAATCCATTTATGGATTGGGACAAGCGTCTCATAGATGGAATCTTTGTTTCGATGAGAAAGTCAAAGATTTTTGTTTTTCAAGAAGCGAGGAAGAGTCATGTGTATACGTCAAAGCTAGTGGGAGTATAGTTAGTTTTCTCGTATTGTATGTGGATGACATACTGCTTATAGGAAACAACATCGCAACCTTGCAGGAGGTTAAGTCCTGGCTTGGGAAGTGCTTCGCTACGAACGAACTTAGAGATGTGGTTTATATTCTAGGGATAGGGATATTGAGAAATAGGATTAAGAGACTAATATGAATTAGTCAAAGTACATACTTGGATAAAGTGTTGAGACGTTTCAACATGGAGAATTCCATGAAAGGAGAGTTACCAATCCAAAGCAATACCAAACTGAGTAAGACTCAGAGTTCGAGTACAGATGATGATATAGCAGAAATGAGTCAAGTACCATATACTTCCACTATTGGCTCTATCATGTATGCTAAGACGTATACTCGCCCTGATGTTCCATCGTTTTGAGCATGATCGGCAGATATAAAGGGAACCCTGGTAGAGCTCATTGGATTGTGGTAAAGAACATTCTTAAGTACGTGCAGCGGACTAAGGAATGGGTTCTTATCCAAGTCAGCAGAGAAAGCGATGCCACTCTTCTAAACACTCAGGGGGTACACCGAGAAAAGCAGCTTCTAATGGACACCAGCGGTAGAGACATCCCTCCAGCACTTAAAGGATCTTCTGCACATGCTGCCAACCTTAGCCAGTGCAATCCCAGGTGAAACATTACAAGTATACCTAGCAGCCTTAAATGAAGAAATCTCATCCGTAATGGTAGGAGAAGGAGAAGGGAACCAACTACCAGTTTATTTCAAAAGTAGAGCCTTCCATGTCCTAGAAATAAACTACCCCATCCTAGAGAAACTTATGTTAGCCCTCATCTATGTAGTGCGACGCCTCGAGCACTACTTTCAGGCACACCAAGTGGAGGTATTGATGAGTTGTCCAATCAAGTAAGTGCTCCTTAAACCAGAAATTTTAGGACGCTTGGCGAAATAGGTGATTAAGTTGGGGAAACAAGATATTAGTTATCGTCCACGCACGTGCATTAAAGGCTAAGCACTGGCGGATTTTCTGCTTGAAATGCCAGATAAAACAAGACCAAATTTCCAAGGAGAGCACCAAAAGGAGACATCCAAGCAAGAAGATGACCAATGATGGACCTTATATATTGATAGGGCATCGAGCAAAGAGGGGTTGGGAGCAAGCCTAATCATAACAGGCCTAGACGGAGAAGAAGTTACCTATATGATCCGATTAGACTCCATGATCTCCAACAACGAGGCTGAGTAATAAGCTTTACTAGTTGGCTTACGATTAGCAAAACGGATAGGGCGGACTGAGTAATAGCCATAACAGACTCGAGGCTGGCAGCCAACCGAGTGAAAGGAGAATTTAAAGCAAGAGATAAGTGAATTGAAAATACGTGAAGGTTGTTTAGAGGCTAGTAAAACCATTCAAAAATTTGACTATCACACAGATACCACAAAGTAAGAATGGAAGGGCAGACACCCTTTAAAATCACATCGATGTGCTTTGGGCACCTCTCTAAGGAAGTCCAGGTTGAGGTGCTCAAATAAAGAAGCATGAAGGAGCACCAAGTGCATGTATTGTCATCAACACATCCCAACTGGATGACACCAACTATCGATTATTTGCAGTGCGACATTCTATTAGATAATCATGTAGAAGCTAGAATATCAAAATAAAATCTCTGCAATACACAATGGTTGAAGGAATGCTATACAGGAAAGGGTTCATAACCCCATGTCTAAGATGCCTGGATGAAGACAACAGCAAGAATGTGATCCAAGAAATGCACGCCAGACTAGCCGGTGCACACGTGGGGGAGCAAGGTCCCTCATAAGGAAAATACTCACGATAGGAATTTACTGGCGTGACATTCACTGAGACATAACAACATTAACACGAACATATGTACAGTGCCAGACCTACTTGTCAGTACATGGAGCTCTTCCAGCACCCCTAACGATTATCTCAAACCCTTGCCCTTTTATTAACGGGGGGTCGAAATTGTGTGTCCTTTCCCAAAAGCCCCCAAGAGTTTGAAGTTTCTAGTCGTCGCAGTAGACTTATCTTACAAAGTGGATTGAAGCCGAGCATCTGGTATGCAAAGCAGGGAGATAGATATTCAAGGTCCTACGAAAAAGCATTATAATGATGTTTAGAACACCCAAGGTACTGGTCAGCGACAAGGGGTTGCAATTTGTAGAGAACCCATTTAGAAGCTGGTATGCAGAAAAAGGAATAGATCAATTGTTCATATCAGTAGCACACCACCAAGATAATGGGTAGACAAAGTATTTAACATTCCACATGTGAATGGGATTAGAAAACAGCTAGGAAAGGCCAAGGGAAACTGGGTGGAAGAGCTTTCGAGAGTCCTCTGGTCATATAGGACAACCCCAAGGAAATCTAGTTCCTATGTGGTAACCGCGTACGATGCACTTCCAGGGTGAGAGTAATGATGAGGGCATAAGGTAGACCATAGACATCATCGAGGAGATCTGTGAGAGATCGAACGTTCGACATGCAACCTATAAGAGTGCAACGGAAGCATACTACAATCAAAGAGTGAAGGAGAAAGCCTTCAAAGTAAGATACTATGTTCTAAGGAAAAACGAGTCAAGCCACACCCAACAACAAGGAAATCTAGTTCCTATGTGGTAAGGGCCATACAAAGTAATCGGTGCACATAGGAGTGGTTCCTACACGCTCAAAACAGCTGAAGGCAGACCAATCCCAAGAACATGGAACACCAAAAACCTCAAAAGATTCCATTCTTGGTTTCCATCAATGTTCGAAAAGGGGAAGTAGAGAAACCCATAAACAGAAGGGGTAACAATGGCCTCCTAACAATGTACCTATTGGCCTGATCACCCATGCCGACGAACAATATTCAGTGTATTCCAGGCTTAGTGTAACTCTAAAATACATAGTGTATTTCATGAAAAAAAAATAGCTCAATGTACTTGTTTCAATGCTAGATACTTAGTGTATTTCATGACAAAAGAGCTTAATGCACTCGTTTCAATGCTAAATACTTAGTGTATTCCATAACAAAAAAGCTTAGTGTACTCATTACAAAGTCAAATACTTAGTGTATTTCTTGGAAAAAGAGTTTAACACAATCTCGCCTCAGCGCCAAATACTTAAGGCATAACATCAAAAAAGCTCAATGTGTTCATTAAAACATCAAATACTCAATGTATTTCGTTGTATATTTCTTGGCTGCAACATGTACAGGAAAATTAGAGGTTCAAAATAGCCATGTGTGCTTAGTATCTTAAACACACAGAACACCTCTGTGCTAACCACATTGCCTCAATTCAGTGCTAAAAGGCAAACGAGGCTTCATGAAACACAAAAGAGGAAGGGGATACACTTAATAAAGTAAGATGAAAATTAAGCAAATGAACAAAAGAGATATACGAAACTAAAGTTCACATACAGATAGACGAGTGTCCATAAACATAACCACACAGGGCCCAAAATAAGTCCACACCGTAAAGGACTGAATCTATACGCAAAGAAAAAAACAGACAACAAAATTCACCAAATTTTCACACCCCAAAGGCTAACACAGCAGTACTAGGTACCTCACAAACCTCCAACTTCCCCATTCCCACCAACAGTTTCCTCATCACCATCACCGATTTCACCATTAAGACTACCATTAGTTTCTCCAACAGCCTGATTGGCACCACGATAACCAAAACCTCCTTCAGCATGTGGCATAATAACACAGTCATCACCCACCCCATCACCGCCACCACCATCATCACCTTCAGTGTTACCCAAGAGCTCACCAGTATCGTCAAAAGCGCATCGTTGCCTCATGCCAACCATGTCCAACCAGCCCAAACCAAGTAGATGAGCGTAATAAAGAATGGAAAAGATCAACAAATCATCATCTAATACTATTGTATGGCTAGACTGAGAGTCACCGGCCTCAGAGATACAGGTTCCATAGTCGATTTCCACCTTTAGCCCAACACGACCAAATTCATCTCCAGCAATGAAAGCAACATGATGAATGTGGCTAACCCCACCAGTAAGTTTCGGATGCTCAAGCAATATGTCAATGATGCACACAATCCCAACCTACAAGATCCAGTCATGATCTTGGCGCAAGGCCTCCATCTCAACCAAGATTTCCTCCACCAACTTTTCATGATCAAGAACATCGCACTGCATACTCTCATTTTGGATCATCAACCCTTCATTGGCTTGCACCAAAGAATCCACCTTGGTCTCTAACATTGCTCAAACCTCCTCGACATACACTTTCTCCTCCACCAACAGATCGTACATCTGACCAAAACCGTGAACCTCTTTCTCAAGCTCTGTTATCTATAATTTGTACTCCAACTCACGAGAAGTAAAACTAGAATGAACCTGTAGCGGTTTTTGAGGCGCCGGATGCACCGAGAACTACTCACCTAGTAGAGCATAGCCTAATCAGCGATATAAGGCATGTCGTGAGAAAGGGAAGTATTTTCCATAACGTCCATATCGGCAACAGTGACCGGAAGAAAATCCTAGCGAGCGAAATCAACAGAATTAGCCTAAACAGAAAACCTTGAATCATTGCAGATATTTCACTTGGCCATAAAAGGGCCCATGCCAAGGGTGGTGGGGCCCTGAGAAACCTCTCGTGCAGGAGTCTGGTGGCACGAAACCTATGCAAAATTACCTGATGAAGAATGGTTGGGAGTAAACTTCAAACACTTTTTGCTTGAACATTGGGCTGCTTCAACACCCAGTATTCCCCCTCGAACTGTTGTACGTCTTCATCAGGGATCACCACAACTCCCATCAGAGTAAAGGAAAGCAAATTCAGCAAGCAAGCAAGGCCACAGATTTCCAGAATGCGTCATCCAACATTCAACAGTGGCCTGGATACCCTGAGAACCAATCACCATGTAGAGCATAGCCTAATCAGCGACATAAGGCATGTCGTGAGAAAGGGAAGTATTAGTCATAACGTCCATATCGGCAATAGTGGCCAGAAGAAAATCCTAGCGGGCAAAATCAATAGAATTAACCCAAACAGATAACCTGGAATCATTTCAGATATTTCACTTGGGTATAAAAGGGTCCGTGCTAAGGGTGGTAGGGCCCTGAGAAACCTCTCGTGCAAGAGTTTGGTGGCACGAAACCTATACAAAACCACCTGATGAAGAAGGGATGGGAGTAAACTTCAAACACTTTTTGCTTGAACATTTGGCTGCTTCAACACCCTGTGATCCCCCTCGGACTATTGCATGTCTTCATCGGGGATCACCACAACTATTATCATAGTGAAGGAAAGCAAATTCAGCAAGCAGGCAAGGCCACACCTTTGCGGAATGCGTCGTCCAACATTCAATGCGCCGACATCAGAAGAAGATTTCCCCATGGCCAGGACCTCCTTTTATTTGGCCATGGATCATCAAACGTTGGATATTATGTCTTCTTTGCTGTCCTCGAATAGTTCAATAGGCAAAGGCAATGCAACCATGGAAATCGGAAGAACATCCAACAGCCGACCACCACCAGTTGCAAAGGAACCTTCTTGTGGCTGCACCATCGGTGCATGGAAACTTTCCAAACACTCTGTACAGCACGGTGCGGAAGAGTATCATGAAGGTCAACCTCACTATGTTCTAGTTTCCCTCGATGACACTTTCGAAAAATGGAATCCATTAGAAGTGAAGTCTCCACACCTGTTGGTATGACAAAGAATTGCAATCCTCAACGAAGGTTAAGCAAAGCACCAAAAGGGGAAGAGAAGATAGTAAAAGCAAAAACACTTATCATCGACAATAACATAGAAACCGGCATCTTCCCCTGCGCACGCCAGGACGAACTCATCTCAACTATAACATCCAAAAAATCACAAAAAATGTAAGCTTTTAAAAACAACCCATAGTCATAAAATGTTTAAAAAATGATTGTTTCCAAATTGTTAACCTTATCAATATCTTAAAATCATAAGTCATAAACAGAGGATATGTACGGTCAAGCCTTCACCTTCGCGCGATCATCAGAAGTACCTAAAACAACAACTAAAAACCGTAAGCCATATCTTAGTGAGTTCCCGTAAAGTACCAACACACAAACATATAACATATACAACAGCATGTCGGGTCCAACCAACCATCGGATTGGAATACCCCATAACTAATCAACCTCTGGGTCCAGTAATCCTCGGGATGGAATACCCCAGGTTGGAATACAAATATATAGCAGTTCCACTCAGTCATTGAACTGGAATACCCTTAGGCCCTCAGTACAAGTCTGGCATGCCAACCTACCCTTAGCTCATATCCAGAAAGCTCTCGGGTTTGTTGGCTACAGCACAAATCAGTACAACCTCAACCGAACACAATATATCAACATATAACATATAAAAAAACATAAGCAACATACAAATAATCATGAAGACAGATACACAGGTATTCCTTCAGATCTACCACTCTAAGCATATTGACAACTATCATAAAATCATGCAGATCTATCTCATAATCAGCATATCAATGCATAGTAGGATATCAATCCAATGGGATGACCTTGGTTCCTTTGACCCATAAGTAAAGTGAGGAAAACTCACCTCATAGTCTGAACAATAGCTGATAAGGTCCCGACTCTAAATCCTAGCTCTAACAAACATCTATTCATCTAAATTACGAATTTTTAAACACCATTCAAAATACCCAACATGCCCATTGGTCAAACTTGGTCAAATTCAAAGTCAAATTGGTCAAAGTCTACTGAATCAACCTAGTCAATTCAACTCAACCGAGTGAACACATAGTGCATATGTAGGGCGTACACGAGCGTTGACCACCATCAGATTGGTTGACCACGTGTGCATTGTGTACTCAGATTACGCAGGGTGTACGCCTAGTCTTCTCAAACTCTCATTAAGAGCTTAATGCCTTAAGCTCTTACATCTAAATTTTAGATCTAAGGCTAAATCATCCTCAAGAGTTATAAAGTTTTCAACGTTATGACTTTGCATGTCCATTAATTGCTTAACTCAGCATCTTAATTCATTAAGGCACTATAAAGAATGCATTGAGAATAAACCAACCATTAAGACCTCATTTTTATGACTCAAGACCCTTTCTAAGGTATGAAAAGATGGCTTAATGGGTCAAGAACTGCTATGCTCATGAAACACCTCATTTGGGACAAAAAGAACCTATAACTAAGCCCAAAACAATATCTAAATAAAACTTCACCAAATTCAGAACTTTATACCTTTAAGTGATGCCAAATGAAGGTGTATTTCTGGATCTAAAGTGCTTCACTCCTTTAAGACGGTCTCTACTTCCTTCATCCTTCTTCAAAGGCATAAAGCACAAAGAAGTGGAGAAAGAGTATGATTTATTATATAAATAATAAATTGGTACTCAGAATGGTTTTATTAACATATTAATAAATTAATATATTATTTGGAAATCATATTATTAATTAGTAATTGATATGAAATCAATTTGATCTTAATTTTGGGATTAAAGGAACTGATTAATAATGGAGGGACTGATTATGTAAATCATTAAGAGTTGTAGTTTGGGCTAATGAACCTTAATGATGAGAGGTGGAAGAAAATCTATGGAAAGCCCATAGAATTTTCTTCCAAGGGCTTTTCATATGGGGGTCCATGGATTGCTTAAGGATTAAGCAAGGAAGTTAGGGTTTCTAACTTAAAAGCCTAATAAGCCTCAACTATAAATATACCCTCTACATAGGATTTTCGGCCCTATGAGTTTTGGTGAGAAACCCTAGCCGAAATTCTTCCGTCTCCAAGTCATCCTTTGCAAGAGTGTTTGTAACTCCATTAGAGGTGCAGCATTTGGGGACTAAGCTTTTAAAGGTCAAGGAGTTCTTGTTATTGCTACATAACAAGTGAGGTAATGTTTTTAACCCTAATCATATGTGATTTTTGAAATTAGTATGCTAAGTATTAGGTTTTATGCTTTGGATGATTATTTGCATGTATAACTTGAGAAAAACCTAGATCCAAAGCATTAGGGTTGCATGTACACCATAGGAATGTTGAAGTGCTCAAAACCCATCAGTTCTAACATATCACAATATCAAATAACAGTGTGGTAATTTGGGGGTCTACTTACTGGCTCCGACTGATCGTCCACATCGCATCCTCTTTTGATTTTTTTTAAATCATTTTTAAAACATTTTCATTTCATCAGTTTTAGATTGGATTCACATGGGTGTTCCTCCAATTCACTCAAACCAAGGCTTTGATACCAACTTGTAACGTCCCAAAAATTACAAAAAAATTCAATCTTTTAAAAAACAACCCATAGTCATAAAATATTTACAAAATCATTGTTTCCAAAATCATAAGTCATAAACAGAGGATGTGTACGGTCACGCCTTCGCCTTCCCGCGATCATCCGAAGTACCTGAAACAACAATTAAAAATCATAAGTCAAAGCTTAGTGAGTTCCCCCAAAGTACCAACATACAAACAGGTAAGATATACAACAACTTTTCGGGTCTAATCAACTATCGGGTTGGAACACCCCAGGCCCAATCAACCTCCGGGTCTTGTCATCCTCATGATGAAATACCTCATATTAGAATACCAATATACAATGGGTCCACTCAGTCATCGGACTGTAATACCCTAAGGTCCTCAGTACGAGTCTGGCATGTCAACCAGCCCTCAGCTTGTATCTAGAATGCTCCTGAGCTCTAAGTATGAATCTGGCATGCCAAACGGCCCTCATCTCATATCTAAAATCAACCCGTGTTTTTTTTGCTACATCAAAAAGTAGTACAACCTCAACTCAACACAATATGTCAACATATAACATATAACAAACATAAGCAACATACAAATAATCATGCAGACAGAATCACTGGTAGTCCTACAGATCTACTGCTCTAAGCATATCAGCAAATAGCATATAATCATGTAGATGTATCTCATACTTAGCATATCAATGCATAGCCGGATATCAATCTAATAGGCCAACCTTGGTGCCTTCGACCTGTAAGTACAATGAGGAAATCTTACATCATAGTTTGAACAATAGCTGCTAAGGTTCCGACTCTGAATCCCAACACTAATCGATACCTATTCATCTAAATGACCAATTCTCAAACAACATTCAAAATACCCCTTGGTCAAACTTGGTCAAAGTCAAAGTCAAACTGGTCAAAGTCAACTGAGTTAATCCAGTCGAGTGAACCCATTCGAGTCAAAACAGAGTACGTACGTAGAGCGTACTTGAGCACTGACCACCATCAGTGTGACAACCCGATATTTCGATTCTATGTAATGACTTAAAAAGCCAAGTATTGTAACCACTTTTGAAAATAATGAAATTAACTTTGAAAATAAAATATACAAAAGTCTCTATTTTTGTTACCTACTATGTTAGATATCAATAAACTGTGAGCGTACATAAAAAGAACGTCCAAATATGACTTCGTATAAGGAAGTTATGATTTTTCCAAGTTCGGTATAGCAGTAGACAGCTAAAAACTCGAAACAGAGAGCGAGCGACTTTTGGCCTGAATGACCTAAATGAGAATCGAAGGTCTCGACAATGGTTTTTCAACGGTAAAAAGTTTGGCAAAAATAGACACCTGATAAAGAAGTTATGGATTTCTAACGAACTTTTCTTACCCTGACCTTTTAAAAATAAATAATAAAAATAATTTCAAAATTTGCCAACGGAGTCTAAACGAAAGTTGTAGAGCATAGTCTCACCTATACATGGATATAAAGAACGTCGCAAACGGAGTTTGTATGAAGAAGATATGAATTTTTGAAGCTTACTAAATAATAAAAATATAAATTTAAATCAAATTTCAGTATTATCCGAAGGGGGAGTCACCGGGCCAATCCAAGTTACACCCAGCATACTCGAGGACTAGGCCTCAGATCGTCCATGTCGCCCATATGCGAAGCTATGCCCCGTCCCATCCGAGCTCCGAGGCAGTCGAGGATGTGGTCACGCATGATGCACGCGTACGCCCAACGTAACGAGGCAGTTCCTAGCCCCTATAAAAGGGATGCGAGGGTTCCAGCGAAAAAGCTCATTTCCTCTCCTCTCTCTTGCGTTTTTACCTCGTTTTTCATGCACGTGATATCCCAAAGCCCCGGTTTCCATACTCAAGCCCCGAAGGTCGTTTGTGCTCTCGAGATTCCTGAGAATCGTGAGAAAATCCGTTTTCTCGAGTCCAAGTTGTGCTCGGTTTTCATCTTGCCTTCTGCGATCTTTCAAGTGAGTTCATACCCCTATAAACTACGCTTTTAAATGTTTGATAAATGTTTTTTATACAATATTAAGGGGGGGGGGGGGGGGGGGAATGCAAGTAAACACGCGGTTATTATCGTGTGTAACATAAAGATTCACTATATATACTTTTCATCTAAGTAATCATATGTGATTTATAAACTACTATATGAGTATTCTCGTATGAAATATATATTTTCGATGACACCTTGTCTTGTGGAAATAAAATGTGTTATATATATATATATATATATATATATATATATATATATATATATATATATATACAAATCAAATTCTCCATTTTTACATTAAGTATATGTGATCAGTTATGTCACTTTACGTGTTATATTTTACATAACGAGTGAGCATTAGACTAGAGTTTACTATATGAACGAAACACACTTTGAAAACTATAAAAGGTATAGTTACGAGAAAATCATGAACATTTACATACTAGGAACACTATATCAAAGAGATATTTTCATATACAAGAACAAATGGACATTTTCATATGTAAATCTGTTTTATACTAAATTTTGTGAGACATTTCATGTACTTTCGAGTATGAATTTTAAGTCCTGTATTATATACCATAATCCCTTGTATGGGGAGCGTGATACTTGTGTATAGATCTATATGGGATTGACAATCCCACACCTAAGCTGTTAGCTACGGCTAGGCCGGCAGGCTTGGGGTGACAAACGTCATAACTTTCCAACGCCTGAAGAACATTGATATAGGCATCCTGGTCAAGTAGCATGGTTATAAGACTCACATGGAGTATTAAAAACACATTGATTTACGGGGTTTTTCAAATGCCTTAACGATTTACATAAAAAACTACTATTTTAGGCATGAAAAGCACTATTGCATTACAGTTTTGGAACAATCAAACTACCATCTACTATAGTTGAAAATATGGGATTTTCTTGTAACATTTAACATGAACAAACAATTTTCATTCTTTTTCATACAAACATTTTCACTAAATACTTATCAACTCACCAGCTTAAATGCTGACCTACTCTTTCAAAACCACTTGTATTTCTCAGGGATTCAGTAATACAGGTAAACTGCATCTTTTGAAGAAGGGACGTTGCGGCGTTAGTTTAATTTCATTTTAACATCATATTGTAATTTCTTTTGAAACAAGTACCTTTCAACAATGTAAACTTTTAAATTACATATATGATGTTTGTATTGCTTTCTTTACTATGTATTCAATTGTTACAATACTACATGAAGTCATCCGCCCTCGAACGATTCCGCTGTTCTGGTTTGGGGGTGTGACAATCAGGGTGGTTGACCACATACGCATTGCATGCTCAGATTATGCAGTGCATACACCTAGTCTTCCCAAACTCTCATTAAGAGCTTAATGGCTTAATCTCTTACGTCCAACTTTCATATCCAAGGCTAGATCATCCTCAAGAGTCATGAAGTTTCCAAATTTATGACTTTGCATGTCCATTAAGTGCTTAAGTCAACATCTTAATACATTAAGATACTATAAAGAATGCATGGAGCAAAACCAACCATTATGACCCCATTTTTATGACTCAAGACCCTTCCTAAGGTCTGAAAGGATGACTTAATTGGTCAAGAACACTCTATGATCATGAAACAACACATTTGGGACAAAAAGAACCAAAAACCAAGCCCTAAACAAGATCTAAATGAAACTTCACCAAGTTCAGAACTTTATACCTCTAAATGATGCAAAATGAGGGGGTGTTTCTGGATCTAAAGTGCTTCACTCCTTCCAGATGGTCTCTACTTCCTACCTTCTTCTTCAAAGGCAAAAACACACACACACACAAGCTTAGAAATGCTTCTCAAGATGGATTAGGGTTGCAAGGTCGTTTGAAAGGATGGAGGATGTTGGAATGAGCCAATGTTAGGAGTTAATGATGAATAAATAGCGTCCACACCCTAAATATTAGGTCTTGGGACTTCACCATGTACATCGTGCATACACAAAGGGTACGCCTAGCATACATGGCTCTACCCAAAACAATCCAAAAGTGGCACAAACAGACCCTCCTATCCATAATTCTTACATAATAAGGACCAAAATGCAATAAATATAAATTTAAGGGTCAAAGATGAAAGTACCTCAAAAAACAATGTTACACCAACACCAGTAAGAACAGACTTCTGGTATTTTTTGGGAAAAACCTAGATTATCCTTAAAAGGTCGGCAGAAACCTGCTTGTGTGGGAACAACCTGGGGGTAACATCTGACATGTTGTTTGCTTAATAATGTCCATGGCCAACTCACTCCTGATTGATCCACAACCACTTATCATGCTAGTTCTGGGAGTATTTCCGTCTGGAACCAAGGCATGGCCACCACGACGGGCAGAGAATGTATACTTATCCCAAGTAGCACTAAACCGAAAGAATAACTTGAAGACAAAGTAGTCAGGTAGGATATTATGGGATCAACAAATCATCTCAAAAGCTACCATCTTGTTAACATCGTTTGTGGTGAGCATCTAAATGTTATACCTACTTTTCTCAAGTAACTCCTCCTGAAAATCATTCAAAGGAAGATGGAGACCGGCGTCGAAGGTCATCAAGTAGATGCTAACCTTCCTGGAAGGAGGAGATACGATCATCGAATCAATAGTTGGAAGTTCCACAACAT